>NW_028258384.1:17354242-17657272 GCF_053883595.1 Heterocephalus glaber | reverse complement strand
CATTAGTTGATGGGCATTTGGGTTGTTTCCAAGCTTTAGCTATTATAAACTGTGCTGCTATAAACATGGGTGTTCATATGTCACTTCAGTGTGATGCTTTCAATTATTTTGGGATGATACCAAGAAGGGGAATAGTTTTAGTGTTTTGAAGAGTCTCCACACTGGTTTCCACAGTGGTTGTACCAGTCACACTCCTACTAACAGTGGAGAAGTGTTTTTCCTCACAGTCGCACCAACATTTGTTATTGGTTGATTTATTGATAATAGCAATTCTTTCTAGAATGAGGTGGAATCTGTGTTGGTTTAATTTGCGTCTCTTGAATGCCCAGTGTTGCTGAATATTTTTCACATGTTCTTGCTGTTTGTACTTTTTCAACTGAGAAGTCTTTATTAATTTCAGATACCCATTTTTGGATTGGGTTTTCAAATTTGGAGATTCTGGGTTTTTTTAGTTATTTATATACTCCAGATATTCATCCTTTGAGGAATAGCAGGCAAAATATTTTTCCTATCCTGTAGGCCATGGCTTCACTCTGTTAGTGGTTTCTTTTGCTGTGCAAAAGCTTTTTAATGTGATGAGATCCCAGTTATTGATTCTTTATAATATTTCCCATGTAACTGGTGTTTTGTTCATAAAGTTTTTGCCTACATTAATGTCTTCAATAGTTCTACCTATTTCTCAGATGATTCAGTGTTTCTGTTTTAATATTTACATTGTTGATCCATTTTGATTTTAGTTTAGTGTATGGTGTTAATTATGGGTCTAGTTTTAATCTTTAACATGTAGAAAGCCAGTTTTTCCATAAATTTTTTTTTCTTGAATTCTTTTACTGGTACATTTTAGGTATACAATACATTTACATTCATCTTTGGGTGCTTGTACCTGTACATGATGTGGTGCACAGGTAATGGGGAAAAAATAAGAATCCATAAATATTTTTTAAAGAGGCCATCTTTCTTCCAGTGAAGATGTTTGACTCCTCTGTCAAAGATAAGGTGGATGAGTACATTTGGAGTTCTTTCTGAATCTTCTAGTCTGGTCCATTGATCCTTGAGTCTTCTGTTTTGCCAGTACCATTATGTTTTTAATCACAGTAGGTTTGTAGTATAATTTCAAGTCAGGGATTGTGATTCTCCCTGCCTTGCATTTATTGTGTAGAATTTCTTTTGCTATTCTGTCTCTTCTGGTTCCAAATGAATTTTAGGATTGTTTTCTCTAAATCTGTGAGACTTACTATTGCCATTTTGATTGAAATTTTATTAAATCAGTATAAAAATTTTGGAAGCATGGTCACTTTTGCTATATTGGTTCTTCCTACCCAAGAAAAAAGAATATTGTTTCCTTTGTGATACACTGTTCAATCCGTTTTTTCAGGGTATTGTAGTTTTCAATGTAAAGGTATTTTACTTTCATTGTTCGATTGATTTGTAGGTATTTCATTTTTTGGATGTTATTGTGAAAGGCATTGTTTCCCTATTTTTTTCTCACAGAGATTGTTATTTGTGTATTGGAATGCTATTGAGTTTTGAGTGTTGACTTTGTATCCAACTATGAAAATGAATTTGGTTATTAAATCTACAAGTCTTTTGGTGGAGTTTTGGGGTCTTCTATGTACAGCATCATGTCATCCACACATAATAATAATTTAACTTCTTTCCAATCCTTAGTCTCTTTTATTTCTTTCTCTTGTCTAATTGCTCTGGCTATATTGAACAAGAGTGGTTAATAGTAGACATCCTTGTCTTGTTCCTGACATGAGAGTGAAAACTTCCAGTTTTTGTTCATTTAGTATGATGTTGTCTGTTGGTTTGTCATAGATGGTGTTCATCAGATTGAGAGAAAGTTCATCTATTCCAATTTTCTGTAGAGGTTTCATCATGAGTGGGTGTTGGACTTATCAAATGCATTTTATGCATCTATTGAAATGATCATATGGTTTTTGTCCTTGGCTCTGTTAATATGATATATTATAATTATTGGTTTGTATATGTTGAAGTATCCCAACATCCTTGGGATGAATCCTAGCTGGTCATGTTGTGTAATCTTTTTGATGATTTGATGCATTCTTTTTGCCAGGATCTTATTGAAGATTTTTTAAATCTGTGTTCATTAGGGAGATTGGTCTGCAGTTCTTGCATTCTTCTTTTTTTGTTTTTTTTTTGCATCAGGGTAATGATTGCTTCCAGGAAAGAATTTGGGATATTCCTTCCCTTTCAAGTTTATTAAAGAGTTTGAGAAGTAGCGGCATTAGGTCTTCTCTAAATTTCTTATAGAACTCAGCAATGAATCCATCAAGTCCTGGCTTCTCTTTGTTGGTAGGTTTTCAATTACAACTTCAATTTTATTGTTTGATATTAGCTTATTTAGAATTTGTATATTTTCTTGATTCAGCTTTGGTAATTCATATGTACCTAGGAATCTTTCCATTTCTTATGTGTTTTTCATCTTTATAGAACACAGTTTCTTGAAGTAGGTATTGATGAACTTTTGAATTTCTGCAGAATCTAGTGTAATTTTGCTCTTTTCATTTCTAATTGCATGGATTTGAGTCTTTTATTTTTTTCTTGATAAGTTTGGATACGGTTTTGTCAATTTTGTTTAATCTTTCAGAGAACCAACACTGCAATTCATTGACTTACTGTATTTTTTTCTTAGTCTTTATTGTATGGATTTCTATTCTGATCATTATAATTTCCTCCCTCCTACAAGCTTTAGACTTGACTTACTCTTCTTTTCCTAGAAGCTTGAAATTCAACATTAGCTTGTTTGAGTTTGCTGTATATTTCAGATATGAAAATTCACCACTATAAATTTTCTTCATAGGATGGCTTTCATTGAATCACATAAGTTCCAGAATGTTGTATTGATATTATCATTTAATTGTAGAAACTGTCTAATTTTGTCTTTAATTTCATCTGTGACTCATTGATTATTCAGTAGGATGTTATTTAACTTCCATATGTTCACAAAATTTTGTGGTTTCTTTTCCCATTGATTTCCAGTTTCATTGCACTATGGTCTGATAATGTGCATGGAGTAATTTCAATTCCTTTGCATTTACTTAATCATATTTTATTAGCTGGTATTTTTTCCACTATGGAGAACATTCCATGTGCAGCTGAGAAGAATGTGTATTCTGATGTTTTGGGGTGGAAAGCTCTGTAGACCCCTACTAAGTACATTTGTTCAAAAGTTTTGTTCAGTGCTGATAATTTTCTGTCATTTTTTTTGTCTGTTTGATCTATTTGTGATAGTGAAGTATTGATGTTTCCCATTACAGTTGTCTTAGTGGTGATTTGATTTTTCATATTCATTAATATTTTTATATAGTTGGGTATACTAGCATTTAGTACATATATATTTATGATTATTTCTTCCTCTTAGATTGCTCTGTTTACAAGGATGGAATGACCTTCATTGTCTCTCTTAATCAGTCTTGGGTTGAAATCCACTTTGTTTCCAAATAGGATAACTTCCTCTGACTTTTCTGGGGGATGGGGGTCCTATCACATGAAGTATTGTTTTAGATCCTTTCACTTTCAGTCTATGAATTTCTTTTTAAATTAAATATGTTTCCTGTATATAGCATATTGTTGAGTCTTGCTTCTTGATCCTTTTGGCCAGTCTGTTTGTTTTGATTATTGAATTGAGACCATTTACATTAATGGTTATAAATCATATGTATTGACTTATGTTGTCATATTATTTTGCTGCTATTGTTTTACTTTTTTACCCTTTGTTTAATTGCTTGCCTTTTCAATTTATTCTTTTGGGGTTCATGGAGTTGTTGTCCATCTTATCTCTTTCTAGGATGTCCTTCAGATAATTTTGTAGTCCTAGTTTGGTGGTCATGAGTTTCTTGAGCTGTTCTTTGGCATGGAAATATCTTATTTCTCCATCAATTTTGAAAGAGAGTTTTGTGGGGTACATCAATCTAGGTTGGAAGTTGTTTTCTTTTAGGGCTTGAAATACTTCACTCCAAGTTGTCCTTGACTTAAGTGTTTGTATTGAGAAGTCTACTGTGATTCTCATGGGCTTGGCTTTATAAATGATTTCTTTCTTTTCTATATCAGCTTTTAATATTCTGTACTTGTGTTGAATTTCTGGAATCCTGACCATTATATGTCTTGGGATAGGTTTTTTTTTTTTTTTTTTAATCGGGGATCGAACTTGGGACCTTGCATTTGCAAGGCAGGCAGAAGCACCACTGAGCTAAATCCCTGGCCCAGTATAGGTTTTTTTATCATTCCTAATTGAAGTTTTACATGCCTGACATATCTGTATGTCAAATTATTTTTCTATGGCTGGGAAGTTTTCTGCCATTACTTCTGTGAACATTTTTTTTAATGTCAATTGTGCTATCCCCTGCTTTTACATTGACTCTGATTAAACTTATATTATTCTTTGCATCATCTAGCAAATATTGGATTGATTTTTCATAGTCCTTTGCTATTTTAAAAAAATATTTCTTTTCATGATTGCTAACCACAATCATGTTTTCTAGGTCTGATATTCTGTCCTCATATTGGCTCATTCCACTGTGTATTATCAATGGAATTTTTAATCTCCTGGATATCTGTTTGAATCTGTTTCTTACACCCATTTCTTTCCTATGTTGAGTTTCCATGGTTTGCATAATTTTCCTAAACTCCTCTATTTTAAAAAAATTTTATATCTGCTCTAGAGTCAATAACCATGTTTTTCATTATGGTCATCGTTTCTGTAGTTATTTGAGAGATTATATCTGATTTGACTTTTTCTAGAGCCTCATTCATCTGCTTTGTTTCTGCTGCTGTTATCACTCCATAGTGTTCAGGTAGGTGGCTTTTAAATTGTTTGACCTCATTTCACCCTGGATTTGTCTTTGGTGAGCTGGAAGTTTTGGGTTGCATCTTGCTTAAGTGTCTCCTTATTTTCTATTTTTTTAGTTTTATTCTTGTGTTGATTCTTGTAAATTGCTTATGGTACGTAACTTTGTTGCTAGTTTTTAGAATCCTTAGGAAATGAATACTTCTCAGAGATGTGTACCTGGCTTTTGAATTTTGAGTATGTTGAAAGAATTTAACTCTTCAATTTATTGAGGATGAGAAGTTGTTGCCCATTTGGCCTAGCCCCTGGTTCTTTGGCACTTTCCTATAATACAGTATATGACACTTAGGGAATCTTAGTCTTGGCATAACAGGTAGAACAACTAATTACAACATTATGTCTCTTTGGCTAACGTAGTACAATCAGCAATAACAAGAGCATCAATCATAGCCTAGAAAATGACAAACCATGGTAATTATTAATTTGCCACCTTTAAGCATATGAACTAGATTTGGGCTTATATAACAAAATCTAAAACCAGAAAATTGTATACAGTAAATGTGCCACCAATATGGCAATTTTACCCTCAGGGGAGAAATTGTAAAAGGCTTTAGGTAGAAAAATAGAGAAATAGCAGAAGAAAAAGAGATTAGAAGCAAGGTTGGAGGACAAAGGACAATTAAATGAACTTTTGGAATCTAGTGAAGAAGACAGAAGGGAAAGAGAGAAGAAAGAAATAAAAACAAAAGCAAAACTGAACAACAACAAGAAAAGTAGAAACAGGACAGGGATTTAGCTCAGTGTTTCTGGTGCCTGCCTTGCAAGCACAAGGTCCCCAGTTTGATCCCTGGTACCAAAAAACCCCACAAGAATATTGTTTTGGAGCCAAGGATTTAGCTCAGGGATTCTGCCACCTGCTGTGCAAGTGCAAGGTCCCAAGTTCGATCCCTAGTACCTACCCCCCAAAAAAGAAAAGAAAAGTAGAAACAATGTTCACACTCACATAAAAATAAGAACAAATAATCTAGAAAAATATTTCCACTTCAGAGCGTGTCTCTACTGTCACTGGTAGACAAGTTGAGCAGACAGAGACCAGATCTGTGTTGATTAATCCCAATAATCCATCCTTAGATTTACAGTGGTGTAGTGAATAATTCCAGCAAGCTTACATGTTAGTTTCACTGATGTTTAGGTTGGTTTCCGGCTGTGAGGCTAGAACTTACAAATTTGTTCAACTTGCAACACTGTGTGCTTCCTGACAGCTTGATCTTGGTTCCCTGCTAGCAAATGTTAACAGAAATAAACTCAGGAATATTTTTTATTTTTACTATATTTTTTGTTCTGCATTTGTTCTGAAACAGCAGAACGTCTTCAAGTAGTATTGATACTAATAAATACCATAACATGATGGCAGGGTATTCTTACATTATAGAAGAGGGAAGTCTGTTAAAATGTTAACAGTCAGCCAGCCTCTCACACAATGTGTGTGCTGAGTGCTGCGTGCACTCCTGGAGGATAAGGAAGCCCTCCCAGAACAAGGCTCCATGGCTCCAGGTCACACCACCTCACATCTGTCACCACCTCTAGGCCTGTGCAAGGCAAGAATGTGCTCAGACAGCCTTTGGCCACTCTATGCTGTGAGGCTAGAGGTGGAATGGATGGAAACAGAAAGGGATGCCTGGATTGGAGGGTCTTGAGGTCTGTTGGGGTCTCACCTTAATGCCCTATCAGCACAGAAAATAGACATCTCACATGTGCACTAGACAGGACAGGTTTACTTGGAAGCATCAAAGAAGAAAATAACTAGAAATGTACAAAGTCTGGGGAAAGATATAGCCTTAGTTCTGGCTGTGTTAAAAATCAGAAATTCTGGCTTGGCAAAAGCCTTTTATGTGTAGTATGTGTGGCAAGGGCTTCAATCAGAGTGCAAACCTTGTCCTGCATCAGTGAATCCACACGGGAAAGAAACCATGTTCATGAAAAATTTCTTGCCTCATTATCCACCAGTGTTTCCAAAGTGGAGACCTACAATACATGTATAACAAGTGTGCAAATGCTTCAGGTGCAGCTTGTACCTACTTATTGACCACAAAATTCACAATAATGAAAGGTCTTACATGTGTTGGAAGTGTGACAAGGCCTTCAGGCAGTGAGGTCAACCTCACTATGTCCCAGAGGATCCACACTGAGGGAAAGCCCTACAAGTGTGTGAAGTATGGCAAGGCTTTGATTTCTAACTTGCACTTCATGCAACACAACAGAACTCATCTCATGGAATGACACAAGAAGGAAGAGGAAGACATTCATCTGTTGGTTATTACCTGCAACCCCTGAAATCAGACACCATATTGCTATATTCTTCCAATTTTGTAAAAATGAGACCCATGTACTTTAATTTTCAGCAAAAAATCAAGATAAACATTTCACATGTTAGTTTAAAGAATAAAACTGAGCACCTCAAGGCAAGGCAAAAACCTTGCTTTAACTGTACCCTAAGAAGTTGTGTTTTCTGAAATGGAATGAGGCTTTCTTAGGGATCGGTCATACAAAATTAACTGATACGATTCTCTTTGGGAAAGGTATTATTTACTTAATTTTGTTTTAAAAAATTACTGTAATTTCTTGAAGAACATGCAGGTTGTCAGCCTGGTTGAATGATAAAGCTTTGAACTTCTGTTCTTTTATTCCAGGGTAAGAAAGAATTAGTTAAGGAAACCACTTGAGGTAGCAATTCAGCAACTCAGTTATGAACATTTACAAGCTTTCTACTCCCTATGTAATTAAAAAATGTCTTTAAAAAACCCTGTTAATCATGTGCTCCTCCTAAAATGGATGGAAGTAGCAAATAGACTTTTTCCTTATTATCTCTATCTCCTCACCCTTGGTATTGTAATGGCTTGGGAACCTCTTGGAAGTCTAACCTGACCATTCCCCAGTCTGCTTGGATAAGTGCTGAAGGAATGATTGAGTCATTACATACAAGTTATTTTCATTTGCTAAGACTGACAACTCCTTTCAATAGCTCCGATCCCCATATTCTCATTAAATTCCTTTTAAGTGAGATGCAATTAACAGCCCCTTTCCAGGATAGAGGAGTTAAAGGTTAAACCCTGCCTAGACATATGAAAAAATAGTGGTGTGCAAACATTTTCCATTGAAAGTGTAATCATTGAAAATAGTAACTTTTATAAGTGAAATAACATAGTAGTGTGGGGTTTTCATGAAATGTCTGCAACACTGGCAGACATTGCTCTTTTAATCCCCAGGAGTTAATAGCAAACTTATTTTAACAACATCTACACTTCTTTTTAAATTATAGTTTGTGAAAAACAATGTTTATATCATCTTATGTTCAATATATAAATGTGCATCTATCTCTAAAGTAAATACGGTTTAAGTTATTTTTTGTTCTTGTTACAAAATCTAAAAATATAGCTTTAGGGGTATATAACCTGACATCCAACTTTTTATTGGCTTATTTTATTTTATGATTTAGATTGATGTGACTAAGAATCCTAATGATCTGAAAGCTGATAGGTGATGACAAAAGTTGTTGCTTTCAGGAAATTTTCTATTATAAAGTCATACATAGCTGCTTTTTATTACCAAAATACATATTTTTCCAACCTTTGAAATTGCTGCTTGCCTATAGCAAGTAAGTCTCTGCTCTGCAAATAGTAAAGAATGCTATATGATCTTTATTTTGGCAACCTCTAGATACTTAGGAAAATAGGTAATTAGTTACATTTATAGATGAAGTTCTAGGGCCTATTTGGTCAGACACTCATCTGCACCAAAATTTTAAAGAAAACAATCATGGTGATAAGGTAGTAAGATCTTGTTTCTTTTATTAAAAATTCTATTCCTACCCATGATTTCTAAAATGCACTAAAAGAAGATGAGCTAATTCAAGTAATTTTAAGAAATTAAGCATATAAAAAGTCATATGCATTTAAAATGTAGAATCAAAATTTAATTCAATAGTGGCAGTTATATTTTAAGTGGAATAGTTTCCACTGAATGGGCCCCTACTTACCTCAAAAGATATTACCAGTGGCAACCCATTTGCACATTTTACTCATAAATTGTTAAAACAATATATATTCAAGTAATAAACTTGCATTTCTCAAGTTAATAACATCATTAATGATACTGACTTAAAAACATTATTCCTGGGGGAAGAGAAGGTGAGCCAGTCCCAGCACCTGGAAGGAGGCTCCCACGTCACCATTCCAAGCTCCTGGGCAGAGAAGATGAGCCAGTCCCAACACCCAGAAGGAGGCTCCCCTGCCACCATTCCACACTCCTGGGGCAGAGAAGGTGAGCCAGTCCCAGCACCAGAAAGGAGGCTCCCCTGCCCCAATTCCAAGCTCCTGGGGCAGAGAAGGTGAGCCAGTCCTGGCACCCAGAAGGAGGCCCCCCCTGCCACCATTCCAAGCTTCAAGGGCAGAGAAGGTGACCCAGACCCAAGCCCAGAAGGAGGTGCCCCCACCACCATTCCAAGCTCCTAGGGCAGAGAAGGTGAGCCAGTCCTGGCAACCAGAAGGAGGCTCCACTGCCACCATTCCATGCTCCTAGGGCAGAGAAGGTGAGCTGAGCAGATGCCAGAAGCATCCTCACCCCCGGTCTGGTAGAAATGAGAAGACACTTAAACAAGCCTCAAAAACAGACTTCCAGATCACCTACAGCAACCCCAAAGGGAAATGAGATGGAACAATCTGTTACTCAACCTCCTGGACTCTCTGAACTGGCAACAAAAGAGGATCTGGGAAAAATGAAATCAGAAATAATTTCTCAGATAACAGCAAAGATTGTGCTCATAGTGCAAGACATGATTAATAAATCTAGAGAGGACACAGATAAAAAATAGAGGAGCTGAGGAACATGATGGAATCCCAACATAGGAAACAAATGGAATCCATAAAACAGATGCAAACAGATTTCCGGGAGATTAAAAACTCCATCAAAAGTCTGCACAGCAGAACGAACCAATGTGAGGACAGAATTTCACATATAGAAGAAAAGATTGCAATTAGTGACCAGGAAAAGAAAAATTGCTTCAAAATTGTAAGGGAACACAAGAAATCAATCCAGCAGCTGCTAGACAATGCAAAGAAGAATAACATAAGAATGATTGGAGTCAATGAAGAAAGAGGAGAGAGTGCAGATGACATAAAAAAACTGTTCACAGAAGTGATGGCAGAAAACTTCCCAAGCAGGGGAAAAGAACTTGACATACAGATAAGTGAGGCATATGGACTCCAGCTAGCCTTGATCAAAAAAAAATCTACACATAGGCATATAATAGGATTCCAGAAACCCAACAGAAGAACAAAATTCTACAAGCAGTTAGAGCAAAGAAACCAATCACATAGAAAGGAAAGCCCAACAGAATCACAGCAGACTTCTCAATGCAAACCCTCAAGGCAAGAAGAGCTTGGAGTGATGTATTTCATGCCCTAAAGGAAAACAGCCTCCAACCCAGATTGATGGACTCTGCAAAACTATCTTTCAAAATTGATGGAGAAATAAGATACTTTGAAGATAGAGAGCACCTCAGGAACTTCATGAATAACAAACTAGCACTCAAAAAAATTTTAGACAATATTTTAGGAAAAGACAATGAGGATCACAACCCCAGGAAGTGCCGCAGAATGAATCCACTGGGTGTGACAAATTAAACGTAAAGGGGGAGAATCCAACAAAAAGAAAAAGTCATGACAAGGCTTTTAAAACTTTTAAATTCATCTCCCTAATGAGTGTATAATTCAATCTTGTTATTGTACTGATTAGTATTTTTCTGATTCTAGAGTTGCACATCTTTAGAGTGCTGTACTGGCTATTTATCATCTTCTTGTGTCTACTTTTTAATTGGGTTGTCTATTAATGAGCTGTAAGAGTTCTTTATATATTCTGGTCATAGGTTACATGCATTGTAAATATGGTCTGTTTAAGGACTACTTTTCATTTTAATGGTGTCATTTAAAGTTCTAAATTTTGATGGAATCTCATTTATCAATTTTTTTCTTTTATACATCATGTTTTTTGTGTCCTAGGTAGTTCTTGCCTACCTTGAATTCATAAACATTTTCCCTTATAATTTCTTAAAGTTTTATACTTTTAGGTTTTCATATTTAGGTTCATAGATCCCTTCAAATTATTTTTATGTTTGGAAATAAAGGGTTGAGGTTAAGTTTTTATATACAGATTCCAGGTGTTCTAGTGCTGTTTGCTGAAAACACTATCTTTCCCTCAGCTCTAGAATTGAGTTTATATTCTATAAAATGTTAATTTTAAATAATTTTTCAAAACTCAGTGGACCATATATTTGTGGTTCTATTTCTAGATTCTCTGTTTTATTCCAATGATCTGTATGTCTTTCCTTACACCAACAATGCCTTGATTACTGTAGCTTTAGAGGAAGTCTTAAAATTAGGTACTAAACATCTACCAACACTGTTTTTTGGGGGTTTTTTTGTTTGTTTTTTTTTACTTCTCTAGATCCTTTGTACTTCTACATAACTTTTAAATTTCAATATCCAAGTCTTCATTTATAGCAAGTATACATAGTCCTGAATTTTTATACATACCTTGTGTTTTCTAATCCTGCTAAATTCGAATATAAGTTCTAGGGGCTCCTAGAAATTTCTTAGTATTTTTCTCTGTAGGTGATCATTTCATCTACATGTAAAGATTTTACTTTAACCTTGCCTATCCTATCCTAATTGTGTCATTTTATTGCCAGACTATGTTGTTTTAGGCCTAGGTTTCAAAGTTTAATGGACAGATGAAGAGTAAGTATATCTACCCTTGTTTCCTACCTTAAGGAGAAAGCATTCTATCTCCTCCATTCATATATGGCTTTCTTGCTGGAAGTATGGAGTACATGTCTTTAATCTATTGAGAAGTTTCTATTCTACTTCTAGTCTCCTGATAGCTTTTACCATGAACAGCTGTAGAATTTAGTCCAATACTATTCCTCCAACTAGTGACAGAATCATATGGCTTCTTCCTTTCCTCTGTTAAAAGGATGACTTTTGGGGGTGGGTCTTCCAATGCTGAACCAACATTGCCATCCCTATAATGAAACCACTTTCGACATACTGCCAGATCTGACTTCTAAGAGTTTGTTTCGTTAAACAAATTTTTATCTATGTTCATACTTTTGTCTTCTATTATCTTTATCCAGTTTTAGTATTAGCACAATGTTGATTTCCTAAAATGAGGGGAGAAGTGTTCCTTTCTGCTTTAAATGCTTGGTATAATTTATCAATTAAATTGTATATGAGCCTGTTGTTGTAATATAGGTAGGTTTTCAAGCTAGGAATATACTTTCTTTAATAAGTGCTCTTCAAATTTTATATTTCCTCCAGAGTTAGTTTCATTAATTTGTCTTCCAAGGTAATTCTTAGAAGTTGTCAAATTTGTTTCAGAACAGATTTTTGTAACATACTTTCTATATCCTTTTAAATACTGTAAAATTTGTGGTAATATCTCCTAGGTCTTGATATTTTCATTTTAAAAATGTATAATTGGTATTGTGTTATAGGAAGTAAAAATCTAAAGGAGCAGGGGAAGTTGGGGGGTAGGGGAAAGGAAAGAAGGGAAAAGAAAAAATATGAGAAAAGTAAAAAAATGGAAACAAAATCTTTGCAAATAGGGAAGGGTGGAGGGGCTGAAGGGAGGGCAGGGGAAGGGGGAAAAAAATAAGAACCAAGATACTCATGTAATGGTACAAGATCCCAATGGTGTATGTAAATGTATTTTACACCTAAAATGTACCAATAAACTTAATGGGGAAAAAAACTCCCATTATTCCCTTGAGGAACCTACTGCTGCATAAAACTAATCTCATCAGTTTTATGATACACTGCAGCTATTCTGAATCATGTCTTATTATAATAATAATCAAATGATCAAAATAGCAAGAACACAAATTTAAACAATACAAGATATGCATAAATCTGTATTTCAAGCCCATACTTGCCTCTATTTTTAGCATAATCTGAATATTGATCATTTTTTTCTTTGTACTTTCATGTATAAAGTAAATATAAAATTATCAACTTGTTGCATATCCATTACATAGCCTAACACTATAAGATATGATGAGTTCTCCATAAATAGTAGATAATGTTTCTGATACTGTTATTATTGCTATAGTAAAATGGGATATTAAGATGTCAATTTAAACAAGTTACTCGTTAAGTGAAAATCATAAATTTTTATTTCTTAGTAATAAGGTTGCTAGAGACATGTCTTAGCAGAGTGGTTAAGAGGATGTGATCTAGAGGTAGGCTACATGGATTATAATTTTGACTCCATTGTCTACTTTCCTGTGCTTTAATTTATCATAACTGTATCTTAAAGAATTATTTTAAAGACTAAATGAGTCAATCATTTAAAATAGTTACCACATACCCAAACTTTAAAGTACCAAAATAATCAGATGATTATATTATTTTATTCAGAATACCTCCTGTATAATAAACCTGATAACATATATTTATGATACAGAAGTTCTAAAAAGGAATGCTTGTTTTAGTTTAGTAACATTTTAGTAAGTATTAGTAATACTATATACTGATGCTTATTATTATTTTTGTTGTTGTTGTTGTTGAAATCAGATTGGCAAAACAAAGTCTGTCTTCTGGTTTTCATGGGTCAATTTTCTTCATCCCTGTTCAGACTGCTTCTCTTCATTGGGGCAAGATAACATGCCAAAGTGCAATCTGGACTATTAAAATTTACACAAAGGTCTGTGGTCTATAAATAGGATTCAGGTTAAGGAAAAAATAAAACTAAGAGTAGGTTATATTTGTTTCCTTGTTTTCCTTCAGCTCTGGAGCCCAATCCAGAGACTGAAACATGTGAGGCAAACATTATCAGTGAGCTACAATTCCAAACCCTGGGTAATATGAACTGTTTTAGGGTGGAGCAATAACCTAAGAGCAAGGGAGGGGCTACAAATTTTGACAACTGAGAATTTATAGGATACTGTGCAAAGGTGTCCAGCTTTGTATACTGGGTGAAAATAAATATGGAATAAAAGTTTAGATATAACGAGTAATTATCATTTTCATAATTCTCTATATCCCAGGTACTAATTGGCTCCTAAAATACTCAGGGGATGGGGATGGAAAACAAAGGTTTGGCTCACACAGGAACCAAATTCTTAAGACTGGACTCCTAAATCTTGAATGCTATTCAGTGGTGGGGCTAAAGATGTATATTTTTAGTATATGTGCTGCTGAAGCAAGCTCTAAAGATGTATATTTTTCACTTAAATTCAGGCAGCTGATAGAACCAAGGAAGAGATATACTTAGAAAAGTAAACAATAAGATAACAATTTTAAATATATTTATTAGATCTCTTTGGCATGAGTTTTATCTAGATGAGACAAAGTGCTACCTCTTTGTATATTTGAAGCTTCAAACTTTTGCTCTCAAAAATAATATTATACCATTGTACTTTAATTTATTATCATACCTGTATCATAAATAATTATTGTTGTGTCTTTTTAAGGGTAAGATAGCTCCTAAACAACAATATTTTAAAATTATATTTTTCTAAATGTGCAATAAAAATCTTGTGTTGAATAGAATTTAACCAGTTGGAAATATTATAATTTGTCTATGTTGATGAGTACTGTTTACAAAAATTAAATTGGTTTGTGTTACAGTTTGTATCTGGTTGTCTCCCAAGAGTCTCATGCACTCACAGGCAGGGCTTTTGGAAGATTCTTGAATTATGAGGGTTTACAGATGACTTACTGTTCGGAGGTGGTGACTGGGCACAGTAGATTGGTCACTGGAGGTATGGCCTAGAATGGTTTATCTTCCTTTGCAGCTCTTTCCTTTACTCTCTGCTTCCTTTCTACCATGCTTTGAGTAGCTCTCCTCTGATGTCATGTCATCCTTCCTTTGAGCCAGCCAGATATGGACTGAAACTTCTACAAATGGTAAGCCAAGAAAAAATTTTCTTCCTTTACATTGTGGGTCTTGAGTATTTTGTCCCAGCTGCACGTGTATGTGGAAATTGACTAAAACAGTATTATGTGATTGGGTTGTCTCAAAATGAAGTTTTTCCATAGTACAAAGAATAACAAATATGCAAAAATTCTAGTTCTTTTGCTAAACAGGTCCTCATAATTTAGTGCAGCAACTAAGAGAAGAAAAGTTCCTCAGTAACATCCAATTCAGCTATAATCACTTCACTAGAAACAAAGTGAAGATTCATAGCTTATGAAGTCCCTTTAGAATTTAGATGTATTTTTCTCTTAGTATTGTGGTTGATATCACAACTATATCTAAAAGTCAGATTGCTCTTAATAGACAATATTTAATTTAAAAGGCACTTACTAAAGTTAGAAATATGAAATATAAAATATATTGGAATGGCAATATTTTAATTAAATAATTTAGAATTTCTTTCATATTTCTAAACATTCAGAAATTTATAGGATCATGATGGCAGTATACTCATCAATGGATTAATTCCTTAAGGAATTCATAGCTTCATGTGCTACTAGGAAGTGAAAACTGGCTGTGTGGTGGGTCACTGAGGGTCTGACCTTGAAGGATGTTTTCTTGCCGCTCACCCCTTTCTCTCTGTATGGCGCCTTTCTTGCATTTTTCCTGCTTCTCACCACCATTGAGTGAGAAGTATTCCTTTGTCATGCCCCTCTGTCATGAAGTGTCTGCCTAGAAATGACCACATAAAAAGATAACATAATGTTTCACTAGTGAAAGTCAATTTAATACCCCCCAAAATAATAATGTATTAGAATATCTAATATTAAAATGATTGATTAATTTAATATACACAGTGTGAGTAAGAAGGTGGAGATTAGCAAGAAGTGGAGCCACTTTTTATGTGGTCGTTTCCACCCACATACCTTATTGATAAGATAATCAAATCCCTTGCTCATTTTACTCAGTTTGCTTATGCTTTTAAATTTGAATTTTATTTTTTTATATATATTGTAGTCACAAAACCTTTTTAAGGCATGTAAGTAACCCTGGATATATTGAGGCAATGGGATAGCTATTGTTGAGGGGTTTTAGCCAGATTTATATTGAGATCAAGAACAAAGAGCCCTCTCTCAAACAGTGCTACAGGGAATGCAAAATGATACAGCCACTTGAAAAAAAAATTGGCAGTTTCTTTAAGAGTTAAAAACACATCACATGATGACTTATTATGTAGGTAGGTAATTTATCCAACAGGAATAAAAGCATATATTCATACAGATATCTGTAAATGTTTACTCAGCTTTATTCATAACTGTGTAAAACTGTAAACAGCCTTTGTGTCTATCAAAAGGTGAATAGATAAATACACTCTGGTATATTTTTGTAACAGAATACTACTTAGCAATAAAACAAAATGACCATTGATTCAGACAGCAACATGAATACATCTCAAAATCATTTTTCTCAATGAAAGAAAATAGGCAAAAAAAAATAGTACATTCTACATGATTTCACATATACAGAACTTTGGAATATGAAAGTCAGAATATAAGTCAGTGGTTATTAGAGGAGAAGGGCTAGAAATGAAAGATTAAAAAGGAGCTACTGGAAATATTTTGAGGAACAAAATATTTATGTTTAATATATTGATTATGGTTGTAGTTTTGAGGGTATAAATATATGTCAAACTTGTCTATTCATATATTTGATATATGTGCAACTACTGTATGACACATGACTCAGTAAAGTGTTTGTGTGAGTGTGTGTGTGTGTGTTATGGTTTAGATCTAAAATATTTCCCAAAAGTCTCATGTGTTTGGAGAGTGATTGATTGATGTTGACTCTACACTCATTATTGGGTTCATTCATTGAAAATCTCTGAAGCTGAATATACTGGTAGGAGGTGGGGACTGATCAGAGGTGGTTCAATGTGGGTATGACCTAGAAAACTGTTTTCTTCTCTCTGGCTCTTCTCTTCTCCCTTACTTTTCCTAGCTGCCTTGGGTTTAGCACCTTCTCTGCCATTCCTCACTGCCATCCTATTTCTTCCTTGGAGCCAGCTGACAGTGTACTGAAATGATGAAATAAAGCCCTTCTCCTTTAAGATGGAGACATTGGGTATTTTTTCCCAGTAACATGTAAGTGGTTAAAATGGTGTGATTTTTTTTGTGTGAATAAGTAAAAGTCTAATAAATATAATCTAGTAAGTAATTACCTATTTTCTAAATGACAATATTACAAATATTTCTAATAATTTCAGCACTGTTATGGCTTGGGTTTAAATATGCCCAAAAAACCTTATGCAGTCATAGGTGGGGATTTTTCAGAGGTGGCTCACTAGAGTGTGTGATTGTTTCATGGTGCAATGCTACGATTAAGGGTGCTAGAATTAAGAGTGGGTGATTACTAAATCAGTCCACTGATTGGTTTGGCACTGCCCTAATCCCCATATTCTGGATAAAATATGAAGGTCAGAAGGAGGCTTAGCTGGTCCTTCTTGCTTGCATTTTTACCTTCTGCCCACCATGGACTGTTTCTCCTCTGCAGTACCCATCTTCCATGCCACTCTGCCTTTGAGCCAGCCAATTGTAGACTGAAACCTCTACAAATTGTGAGCCAAAATAAACCATTCATCTTTTTTTTTTTTTGGTACTGGGGATCAAACTCAGGATCTTTCCCTTGAGAGGCAGGTGGCGGCATCACTGAGGTAAATCCTAAGCCCAACCATCCATCTTTTAACTTTGGGTGTCAGGTATTTTGTCTCAACAATGGGAAGAATAAGTAAGACAGAATTGGGTACCAGAAAAGGAGTTTTTGCTGTGCATTACCTGTCCATGTGAGTCAAGAGCTTTTGGAACTGGCTTGTGGGAAAGGAAAGAGTTAAAAAAGGTTTGGAGATGCCACCTGAAAAAAGTAGTGTTGGAAAGTCTTAGGCTGTACTTGATGGGAGATTCTGGCAAGAGCTTGGAAGACCAGAAGGCTGATAGAAATCCTGCAGGTAAAGACCAGGCTTGGGATGTTTCTGCTAGGAAGAAGGACTGTATTGGCTGCTGGACTCCAGATGATGTGTGTAGTGCTTTGGCAGAAACTTTGTCTGCATTTTACTCATCCATAGACTTTATGTGTGAATGAGATTAAGGGTAGTGGACACATTAATCCTGCAGAAGAAATTTCAAGGAATTCTAATTTTGAGACATTAGCATGGGTACTTTTGGGAGCTTTTACCCAGATTTATGTTGAGGATCAAGAGCAAAGAGCCAAGCAGAATAATTCAAAATATTATGAGTTTGGTTAGAAAGTAAGCTCCAGTAAAGTTGCAGCCTGCAAAAACGGAACAGAGGAGAAATTATTCACTGAAAAGACTAGCACACACACACACACACACACACACAAAAACAAGTACTTCAGAAGACAATGGAAAAGATAGGCTGAAGATATCACAAGAGCCAACATGACTGTAGCTTTTGGGGGCTCAGAGTTGCAAAGGTGAAAGACTTTGCTTTGAGAAGAGAGCTCCAGAGTACCATGTTCCACAATGACAGTGGCCTAGGGAAGTTGTTCCTCAGGATTTGGATCATAGGCACTTGACCCCTACAGCCAAGAGAAAAGGAACCCTGGCTACTGCTCCAGCTGGTGGCAGATTTAGGCATGATCCATGTGATGCTGGTATTAGGTGCATGCAGAATGCAAAAGTTGTCAGATCAGGAATGCTTATGCCCAGATTTCAGAAGAAGGTGTAAGAGGCCGGGCAGTGTGCCCCTGAGAGGGCAGTGTGTGAGGCTGTAAGTGTGAAGCTGAAGGTGCCGTGTAGACACTGGAAGTTTGGAGAAGCCAGAAATATGAATCATCTGAGGAAAACTGCAGGGAATGAGCAAACCTTGCTCAAGAGAGAGCCAATGGGACTACAACTACCAAAAGTGCTTTAGGGGCAGAGCCACCCAGTCACACCCTGCCTCAGATTACCTCAGATGCTGGACATGGAATTTGTTTCTTTCCCAAGGGCGTACCATTCTTGAGTCACTGCTTTCCAAATGTTTCTCTGGTTTTAAATTTCTGTAGTTTCCTGCTCACTGGGCTCCCTTTCCCTGTGAGAAGGAGTTAAAATGAGGAGGGGGCACTGAATGTTGGTTACTAAACTGGTGGCTGATTGCAGGATTCTGGCTGTCTCTGCTTTACTTCGCTTCTTAGGCTTCTTTCAGAAGATTATTTTTTTTTCTGAAGATAACATGTTCACTGAATGATACGTATAAGCAGTATGAGGAGGAAGGGGTGAGCATTATTCTTTTTAAAAATACCTGCAATAATGGAGGGATTCTCTTTCAAATTGTCTTTCTGTGTTTGAGTCTTTGTTTGTTCTCTAGTTCTTAGTATCTGTTTATAGGTGTACACTGACTTTGAAGACTGTGATCACTGCTGCCTGTAGCCAGCTATCACCTGGCTCTAATTTCTTAGTTCAAATATTCCTAGCCAACTGTTTATGCACCATTGTCTTCCTGGAAATTATAATAAATCATGGATTCTGTGCATTTTCAAGTAATCACTACTGGTGAAGAAATAAATATTAAATAGCTTAATTCATATTTGTCATTAATGTCATTATATGACTTTCAAACCCTTTGGCTCACAGGAAGAGAGAAAAAAACTCCATTTCTACTAGAAAAAAAGCATGAGATCTTTGGATTGGCTCTATTACTGGACTCTTTTGCTTGGTGGTCTTCCAAAAGAGATTTGGTAAAAGGGGGCATAAAATCAATGCTTCACATTCATAATGAGCCCTCATGGTAGCCATGGCTATGTGATAACATAAACTAAGTTTTAAAAAGCATCCAACTATTTATCTACAATTTTGAGAAAATGAATTTATTTCAAAATCTTGTAATTAAATTTAATAATTACTATAATTTAGTTATATAATTTACATAATTTAATTAAATATTAATTAATAATTAAATAATTAAAATTTATACTCACAAATACATGTATGGTTCATCTATGCATATTTGTGGTGGTTTGGCTGATGATATTCAGTAAGAATAGTATATGAACAAAGATTTTTTATACAAACTTTAGTCTGTTGTAAGGAAATATGTGAGTACAAGGTGTAAGGCTCTTTTACACTAACTAAAATTTGAAAAATTCTACACCATGCATTCTCAACAAAAGCAATATCTTCCCCCAAGAGGACAGTGAGGGGTTCTTAGAAGGCAAAAGTATTTGTATTACATTACCTTAAAAATATCTATAGTAAATATGTGTATTAACATTTCAAGGTGAGGAGCAAGATTATGAAAAATATATGGTCTTCCCAGGGGGGTACATAATGTAAAGTGTTTGAGAAAAAAAATTAAAAGATGGAAAATTCAGTGTATAGCATAAGGAATAAAAACCATTTCTATGTGAGTGTTTCTTTTTGTGTTAGACTGTGAAATTGGGCAATTTCACTTAGTGTGCTTATCTTAATGATTGCTGGAGTAAAGGAAAAGATTAGAATGAGAAAAATCTCCAAAACTTAAGACCTTGAATAATTTGTCTTTTAGCTATGGTCCTCCACAGCTTTCTCCACAACACTATATTACATTAATTTCACTGACTTTTTTGTAGACACATAGAAATTTTAAATTTTTTTCTGGTACAAGATTATGGAATTTACTGACATAAATTCCCAAAGGTAAGGTAAATAAGACACCAAGAAAAAGCAAGGGAAGTCTGAGAAAATTAAGTGGTGCAATGTCAATGCCAAATATATTGTTTAGTTATTTATTTACTAAGGGTCATTCACGAACATATATTTTCATAGACTTCTGTGGTCAAAATGGAATAGGAAAGCAATAGATATCAATCAATCATTGGGGTAGTTTGTTAATGAGCCATCCCCACTTAAAAATATTCCTACCCCAATGCAGCTGTGGACTTACCTGAAGATGACCAATCTATGTTCAATTTCCCTCCTGGGTTGCATAGTTTCTGATTTTCGTATCACAGCATCTCACAGAAGAAATGTAATTGGAAACATACAAAAAATAAGGTAAGGCACAGAAATTCTTTCTCTTTTTAGAATGTAAAATATCAATGATAAAAAGGTAATGGATATCAAATGCAAACAATGCATAACACAACACCAAATAGCCAGGTTTTAAAGAAAGGGTTTCAAATTGACTTTGAAAGCACTGATGGTTAGTTCAGGGAAATGAAAATATTTGAGTGGATTGAAATCACTTTTAAAAGCATTGGACTGGAAACTAATATAAGTGACTATGATAATTGTATTATAATTAGGAAAAACAACTCAACACAACTCAATATACTCCTGATTTTTTGAAAATGGTTTATTCAGAACAATAATTATGAAGTCATAGTAAGCTTCTACCTGTTTCCACAAATCTGAATTTCTCTCTTTATCATTACCTTTGCCATCAGTGAAGAGGGGCATAAAATGTTAAAATACATTCTCATCCATTTTACTACATATTAACAGCTCTTTTGAAAAGGATAAACTAAAACAATAGCTAAAGCAGCAACTGAGGATTTTTATGCATTTCTCTTTATCTTGGAACTCAAAAACATCATATTTCCTGGTTTTAATTGAGATAAGCAATTTTTCTATGTTACTCATGATAAGAAAATAATAAAAATAAAAAACATTTCTAGCCAAAATCAAATATAAACATTTATTAGTAACATCATATTTTCTGAGTTAAATCACATAAAATGGTGCCCTTACAGCTATGTATAACATTAGATAAACTAAGAAAGCCTTTTATTTATTATATGAGATATAGCTATTTAATTCATTAAGAAAAAATAAATATAATCTTTTAGTATATAATAACTGGGAGTTTATCAAATTTCATGCTACTATATCAAAAGTAACATTTTTTACCAATTTGAAAATGTTTGAGCCTTAGTTTTTAATTTCACATTAATGAATTAAAATTTCATTTCCATTTGAGAAAAGATTATGCATTATTTTCTAAAATATGAGATCATGCCCAGGGAATAAACTATTTAAACACTGATTATCATTCAAAACTTAGAAGTGGTGTAGGAGTCTGGGAAATTTGTATTATAGATCATACTGTGCTTCATTCTCTGGCACTATTAAACACTTTATGTTGAATTCTCTCCTGTTCTACTAAGATGTAAAATGCTAAATTCTTATCTTAATAGCATAATAAAATTGTGCCATTCATCTTGTCTGAGGTTTTACTTCCTCATGAAAATCATTTATATTTACAACTAATCTTTATTATATACAGATTCCATGTTTGCAAATTTACCTACTCATTAAAATTCATTTGCAAATCCAAAATCAATACTCATGGGATTTTGATTATAGTGGTAGAAAATTTGCCTCAACTGACTGACAAATTCTCACCAAAGGTCTAACAAAGGAAAAATTTATATTCTTGTTTCGGTTCTCATCATGTAAATAAGTATTATTTTCATGGTCTATTTATTGCTACTTTTTTTTACATTTGTGTATATTTTACACTTGATCTTAGCCAAAAGGCTGAGAAGCGATGACATTTGTGTATACTTTAAGGTTGATTTTATAAAATGCCCCCAAGGACAGTATTGAAATGATGTTTATTATTAACATCATAAGTTAAAATATTGTCAAGTGTCCCTAAACATGAGGGCTGTAATATGAATTAGAGAGAAAATATGTATGTAAGATGAGATCCATTCAAGCATAAGTTATAGTGCTATTAAACAAGAGTTCAAGGTTAATGAATCAGCCACATAAATTGAGTAAGTTGCCTTTAAACAGAACTATACATAAAATAATATTATGTCTTGATCAGTTGATAAAAATGTACCCAGAGGCTTATAGGAACTTCACCCTGCAACAACAGCTCTATATTCACCCACCCATTCCAGTGTTTGTGGTAACTTTATAAAACAAAATTATTGTAAATAATAAGAGTCAACTGCCAACACAGAACAGTATTATATTGTTATATTAATACTGTGTGTGTTCTCACAGACTATTTTCACATAGTGCCAAAATTATTCAGGCCACTGGAATGCCATATTCCTACTTCAGTGCACTGTCTCCTTATTGCTTCAGGTAATGTAAGAATGTGGCTCAATAGTCCAGACCTAGAAATAACATTATACTAAGCAGTGACTTACTCAAAAAGAAATATTTGAAGTTCAATTCAGGCCTTTTATCCCTGTCAAATCTTACTCTAAGTAAAACCACCTTTAAATTTCACTTGAGAGCCTTTTTTTTGCATATCCCTCAATCACAAGTTAAACCTGCTTCCTCCCATATTCTGCACTTGCCCCCAAAAATATCATCTGAAAACTCTCAGTATGAACCCTTCCACTCAGCTAAGTGTACTCTTATAGAATCATACCCCACATCAAACTTTTCTTCTCATCTGTCATTATCCCCCCCTACAATCCCCCCCTTAGTGTCTTACAGTCCTCAGCCAACCACCTTCCATTTTCACTTACCTCTGCATAAATATCACAAATAATAAATGGTCATAGTCTGCATAAAGGATAGACAAAGGGGGGAGTGCAATTGAAAGGACTATATATTCATATAGAAGTGTTGTATGATTGAATCTGTTGATAATGTTATCACCAAAGCTAATTTTATCAGCAAAACATAGGGACAGAGTCCAAGTCACTTAAAGTAAATAACAGGAGTAAATATTTGCAGTGGACATACAAAGCTGAAAATTATTCATGTAGAGTCAATATTCAAGGTAACAGAAGATCCCTGAGTTCATCCAAGTCTCCAAAGGCAAAGCAGAAGATCACAAAGGGAGAAGAAAACAAATACTAGGTAGCAGAACTCCATGAAATTTCATAGAATAGATGAAGAAAATAGAATAGTTCAAAGAAGAAATGAAGCAAAAGTTCACAGCAATTTAACTCAATATGCCAATGGTGAATTTTGAGGAAACAGGTAAAAAACTGGATGAGCTAGGCAAGACAATTCAAAAATTGAATGACAGATGGAACAAGGATATAGAGTCCTTGAAAAAATATCAGACAGAAATATCTGAAATAAAAGCTGTGTAGAATTCATAAAGTGCATAAACAACCAATATGAAGATAGAGTATCTGATATTGAGAACAAAATAGTGACTTACAATGAAGAGCTCAAAGAAACTAAAAAAGAAAAGAAACAACAAGAGAGAATTATCCAGCAACTACTAGATGACAATAAGATGACCAATCTAGAGTTAGAGAAAAACTAGAAGATAGCACAGATGGATTTACTAACATATTTCCAGAAATCATAGAAAAATTTTCCCAAATATAAGAAAGATTAAAATACAAGTAAGTGATGCTTGTATAACACCAAACAACTATTATGACAAAAGAAGCTCACCAAGGTATATCCATATTAAATTATCAGGTATTTACCCAAAAACAATTTTAAAAACAGCCAAAGGAAAAAAATTTACATATGAAAGTAAAACAAATAGAATCAGACTTTTCCTCACAAATCCTGAAGTTCAGAAGAGTTTGAAGTGAAGTATTGCAAGCCTTATGAGGAAATAACTTCCAACATGATTAACATATCCAGCAAAGCTAACCTTCAAAATAGATGGAGAAATAAAGTATTTCCATGAAGGACCAGCTCAAAAGATATATAAGTATTAAGCCAGCTCTTGAGAAAATATTTAAGAATATTTTAATAGGAATCACAAAATTGACACAGCTAAAAACACAGAGGAAATTAGTGAGGTCAAGGGATAAACAATAACAAAATAATATCAAGAAATAAAAAACAAAGTATTCAGCAACAGATAAAGAATGCAATGACAGTAAATAACGAACATAACTCAGTAATATCTCTCAATGTTAATGGCCTCAACTCTCCAAATAAAAGACATAGATTATCAGACTGGATCAAAAACCAGAATTCAACATTCTGTTGCATGCAATAAACTCATCTAATCCAAAAATATATTCATAGATTAAAATTTAAAGGCTGGAAAACATTTCATGCACCAGGGCCTCCCAAAAACCAGGAGTAGCAACTCTAAAATCACACATGGTAAACATCAAGGTAAAACTGATTAAGAGAGACAAAGAAGGTCACTACATACTAGTTAAGAGAACGATCTGGGCCCAGGATTTAGCTCAGTGGTTCTGGAGCCTGCCTCACAAGCACAAGTTCTGGAGTTCAATCCCTGGTACCAAAAAAAAAGTCTTAAAAGAACTATCCAACAAGAGATAACATTGATAAGTATATATGCACTATATATTGGAGTAGCTATCTTTATAAAACAAAAACTGCTCAATTTAAAAGATCAAATAAACACTAACTCAATCATAACAGAAATTTTAACACCCTGCTTTTTCAAAGACAGAGATCAACTAAACAAAAAACCAATAAAGAAATATCAGAGGTGAAGCACATCCATGAACATATGGACTTAATAGATATATAAAAAATATTCCACCCTGCTACAACAATGTATGCCTTCTTTTTGGCAGCACATAGTATTTTTTTCCACTATAGATCACATACTAGGCCAAAAAACAAGCTTTAGTAAATATAAAATAATTGGAATTACTCCATGCATACTATCAGAACACTGTGCAATGAAAATAGAAATCAATGACAGATGAAATTTTGGAAAAGACAAAAGCTCCTGGGAAATTAACAACATCCTCTTAAACAACCAATGGGTTACAGAGGAAATCAAAGAAAAAATTTAAAAATTTCTGTAAGTTAATGACAATAACTGTGGAACTCAATGAAAAGAGTAGAACACTGGAAGTAGTTCTATGAGGAAAATTAATCATGATCAATGCTCATGTTAGAAAAGCAGATCAAGCCCCAATAATTAACCTTATGAGAAATCTTAATATACTTAAAAACCAACACCAAATCACCCAAACCAAAATTTAGGAGGGAAATTGTAGAGATGAGAGTGGAAATCAATGAAATTGAGGATAAAAAAAAAAACTATAAAAATCAATGAATTGAAGAATTGGTTCTCTGAAGGAATAAATAAAATAGATAAGCCCATAGTAAGACTCACCGAGAAGCACAGAAAAGACTCACATCAATGCAATTAGAAATGAAAAAGTTGTAATCACAACAGGCACTCTGGAAATCCAGAAGATAATCAGTAAGTTACTTTGAAAAAATATATTCCACAAATTAGCAAATTTTGAAGAAATGGGAAGATTCCTAGACACATATGAAGTACTAAAACTAACACAAGAAGTCATAAATATGCTTAACAATCCAATAACAGGCAATGAAATGAACACAGTTATGAAGAGTCTACCAACTAAAAAAAAGTCCAGGACCTGATGGATTTTCTGCTGAATTCCACAAAACATTTAGGGTGTTATACAACCAATAATCCTCAAGCTTGTCAAAGAAATTGAAAGAAATGGAGTGCTACTAAATTCTTTTATGGAAACCAATATCACCCTGATCCCCAAACTAGATAAAGACCCAACCAAAAAAGATAATTATAGGCCAATCTCCTTAATGAACATAGATACAAAAATCCTTAAGATATTAGCAAATAGAATGCAGCACATTATAAAAAATGTGATACATTGTTATGAAGTTTGTTGCATACCAGAGGTGCAAGAATTGTTCAACGTATATATGTCAATAAATATAATACATCACACAAGAAAGAGCAAGGTCAAAACCATATGATCATATCAATAGACATGGAAAAAGCTTTTAACAAAAACCAACACCTCTTCATGAAAAAAACCCTGAAGAAAACAGGTATAGAATGACTATACTTGAATACAATCCAGGATAATTATGACAAAACAATAGCCAGGATCATACTAAATGGGGGAAAACTAAAAGCATTCCCCCTAGAATTAGGAATGCAATAAGAATACCCACTATCACCTCTTCTATTGAAAATACTTCTAGAAGAATTAGAGCAATTGGGCAAGAGAAAGAGATAAAAGAGGTACATATAGGAAAGGAAGGACTCACATTATCATTATTTTCAGATGACATGAAACCCTACATAGAAGATGCAAAGAATTCCACCAAAAACTCTTAGAATTAATAGCCAACTACAGCAATGTAGCAGAATACAAGATCAACATACAAAAATCTTAACATTTGTGTACACCAACAATGAATGGGATGTAAAGGAAATTATGAAAGTAATACTATTCATAATAACTTCAAGAAAAATGAGGGCTGGGGATTTAGCTCAGTGGTTCTGCTGCCTGCCCCGCAAGTGCAAGGACCTGAGTTTGATCCCTGGTACCAAAAAAAAAAAAAGAAAAAAGAAAAAAGAAAAATGAAACACATAGGAATTAATCTAACCAATGAATGGAAAGACTTAGAAAGAAAACTACAGTACTCTGAATAAGGAGACTGAAGAAGATACCAGAAAATATTAAGATATACCCTGCTCCTGGATAGGCTGAGGCAATATTGTCAAAATGGCCATACTTCCAAAACTGTTATACAGATTCAATGGAGTCTCAATTAAAACACCAACAGCATATTTTATGTCTAGAGAAAACAATCTTAAAATTCATATGGAGCCAGAATAGATCAAGAATAGCAAAATCAATTTGGGGCAACAAGAGCAAAGCAAGAAGAATAGCAAAACCTGACTTCAATCAATACTACAAAGCAATTGTGATAAAAATGGCATAGTACTTGTTATGACATGTGTCTAGATGTCTCTCCAAAGTCTCATGCAGTCTTAGCTGAGTACTTTTCAAAGGCAGCTGGATCTAGAGTATGTGTGATGCTGGAATTGATTCATGGTGTGATGCTAGGATGAAGGGTGTTAGGATTAAGGGTATGAGTGCTACCCACCCTAAGTAGCCGGGATAAGATATAAGGGACAGAAATAGCTGTGGTCATCCCTTACTTGCTTTGTTACCATCTGCATGCTGTGAAAAAAACTGTATCTCCTCTGTGATGCTTGTCTGCCATGCCACCATGCCTTGGAGTCAGCCGACTATGGACTGAAATGTCTACAAGCTATGAGACAAATAAACTTTTTCTCCTTTAAATTTAAGTGTTGAGTATTTTGTTTTGGCAATGAGAAAAGTTACTAAAACAGTATTGAAAGAAAAACAGATACATACACCAATGGAACCGAATTGAAGATATAGAAACCTCCCCAACTAACTGATCCTGGGCAAAGGGGCCAAAAGGATATGTTGGAGGAAAAACAACCTATACAACAAGTGGTATAGGGAAAACTGGTTATCTTCAGAGGATTGAAACTGGACTCTTATCTTAGGATACTGAATTAAAGTAAAAATGGATCAAAAATCAAAACATTAAAATAGAAACATTAAACCTACTAGAAGATAAAATAGGTAAAACACTTGAAGACATAGGTGTAGGAAAGGATTTCCTAAACAGAATCCCAGTTGAACAAGAAATAGCAGTGAGAATCATGAAATAGGATTACATTGGACTAAAAAGCTTCTGTACATCTATAGAGTGAAGAGACAACCTACAGAATAGGGAATTTTTTCCCAGCTACTCTTCAAGTAAAAGACTAATATCTAGAATATACAAAGAACTCAAAAAAATTAAGCCACCTAAAATTAAAAACCAAGTTATGAAATGAGCAAGATAATAGAACAGACACTTCACAGAGGAATAAATACAAACGACTACAAATACATGAAAATATATTCAACATCTCTGGCCATTTGTGAAATGCAAATTAAAACAATGCTAAGATTGTATGTTACTCCAGAAAGAATGGCAATCACTATGAAATGAAACAATAAATAATGTTGGTGTGGCTGTGGTGAAAAGTGAACCCTCCTTCATTGTTGGTGGGAAAGTAAACTAGTACAACCATTATGGAGTTTTTCTTATTTATATATTAATTGGTACATTCTAGGTATACAATACATTTACACTTATCATTGGGTATTTGTACCTGAACATGATGTATCTTAGTTTTTATTTTTCCCCCATTACCTGTGCGCCCTTCACCCCCACCACACTTCCCTATTTATATAGAATTTGTTTCCATTTTTTTTCTTTCTCATAATTTTTCCTTTCCTTTCTTCCCTTTCCCCTTCCCCTCCCACCAAAGCTTTTGCACTGCAAGAGAAACTACCAACAGAGCTAAGAGACAGCCTACAATATGGGAAGAAATTTTTAGCAGCTGTACCTCATTATGGAGATTTCTTAAAGAACTGAAATTAGAAATTCAGTATGTCCCAGCTATCCCCCTACTATCTTCCCTAAAGAGTTTAAATCCTCATGCTACAGTGATACATGCATAGCAATGTTTATAGCAGCACAATTAGTATTAGCTAAATCCTGGAAGAAGCCTGTATACTCATAAACAGATGATTGCATAAAGAAAATGTGGTATCTATATGTAAAGGAATATTACTTGGCTATAAAGAATGACAAATTTGAGACATTAGTAGGAAAGTGGATGCACCTGGAAAATATAATTTTGAGTGAAATAAAAGACACACAAGCTTGAATGCTGCATAATATCTCTCATTTGAATGGGTCAAAGTATTAAAAAAAGGAAAAAAGATGGATGGAAAGATAGAAAAGGATGATATCTTGCAATAAGGAAGTAGTCCAAGGAAGTAAGGATGAGGGTTGAGGAGGAGGGGTGGGGGAATAAGGAGAATGAAGATATGCCAGGTAAAAGGACCCTAATAAATCCAATTGATGTAAAGATTATAGTCCATAACATGAGCTAAGACAAATATTATCAATAGGAATGAAAATGGGATAGGGAAACTAGAGGAGGAGGGAGAGGAGGGGAAAGGTAGAGGATTAAAAAAAGAAAGAAATATGTTATGATATGTACATGTAACCATTCCTCAAGACAATTGTAAACTACATGAACTGCAAACATATACAAATGAAACAAAATTTTTATAAAAGAATATTGCTTTGAGTCTAATGATGGCAACCAACTGTAAAAATGAAAAACAAAAATCTATCTACTCAAGCCTACTTTAGCCTTCATACTCAAAAAACTTTGAAATAAATCAGACATAGAATCTTAAATATCACATGGTTTCTTTTGTATGAGAAAACCAGAGTAATAATAAAGAGCAAAATAAAAGATATATAATAGGAAGTAGGGAGATAGGTGTTTCTCAAGGGGGAAGGGGATCAAGAGATTGAAGGAGGGGGAGGGAGAGGAGGGAGAGGGCTTAAATAAATTAGGATGAGGCTGTATTATGTACATGAACATACTTTACACAAGAAATGTAGAAATTATGTACTACACACATGCACTGATAAAATAAAATATTAATGCAGATATTTTTGAAAAGATAAAGTATTTCATAATTGTTTTATATCAATTGAACAATCTGATTCTAGGGTTAATTCAATGTCTGCCATAATTTCTAAATCATATTATGCAAAGGGCTGCAAAATACATCCTAGTTAACACTACAATAAAAGTTACTTTCTTCCCATTCTCTTTTTAATTTTGTAATCATCCCTCATCCAACCACTACCCAATGGCCCTGTGCAACACTGACTCCTAGGGAAGAATCATTTATTGTGTTTGAACCTTCATGTATGGATAAATGACTAATTGCTTTCAAACATGACAATTGACTGTATAAAGGATAGAGATTGTTACAATACCAATGAACATAAGATTGTTACATCCAGTTGGTCTGGGGTCTAGTTTCCCGAGTCACCCTTTCTAGGATTGTTTCTCTCTTTTTGATGTAGAAAGAGGAAAAGGAATCAGAAAAGAAGAATAAGGCAAAATGAAAATTATTTTACTCTGTTTTTTTCCCAAGAAGAACTGGTAAAGAGCCACTCCAGAGGAGTGGCAGGATGCAGAGCTGAAACACTTCTCAATCAGGCGGTGATACTATTGTATGGTGTAGGACCCCCATCTACTTCCCTGAGGATATACACTTGATTGATTGTATATTGGGCCTTGTTGCTAGAGGTTTGGTTTTGTGGGATAATAGGGGAATTTGGGTAGGCCTGGCAACCTGCACTAGAAGGGACAGTGCTGCCTGCACAGAGGCAGGTGTCAAAACCACAATCTCTCAGCTTTAAACCACAAAACTGCTTGAAAATTGCTTTCTGCTCATAGCCATCCAGCAGCTGTATTTTCCTACCCTTGAAAAGGGTCCCTTCTGTTCCTACAGGAGTAATTATGATTATACTTCTCTGATTCTGCAATGGCATCTTGAAGGACTCAATAAGGACATCTTGGAGGACTCAATAATGAAAGACTCAATGAAAAACTCAATAATGAGATATAAGACCATTGCCCTCAGAAAATCTCTCAAACTGAATACATGTATTTCTTAAAACATAGATGACTAAATTCAATTAGAATACAACCTTGGTTCACAAACGCTTTTGTTTGTAAACAATTTGATTCACAAACAGGAGCATTTGGCATAACTTTGTTTTTCTTTTGAAAGTCTGCATCAGGTGACAAGCACAACCACAGCCATTGTAAGACTGAGGGCCTTACCAAACGCTCCAAGGAGCTCACTGCAGTGAAGAACACCCGGGAGGGAACACATCGGACAAGTTGGAAAGTAAAACAGACCTTTATTAGCCTGGCCAGATGGCACTCCCAAAGCAAAGTAGCTGAGATAGGCAACTGGCTCAGAGTCCGAGGCTGTTCTTATAGGGGTTGAGGGGGAAGTTAACATGTAGATTTATGAGGAAAGGGACAAAGGTTAGTGGTTGACCATCATGTACTGATGGTCCTCAGACATTTGCAGATTATTCTATAGATTGTGGTGTCTGGAACATCAATTCCAGGCAAACAAGGAGTTTGAGTAGTTTACTTTGGGACTTTAGTTTTGTTACAGATTTTATCTAGTGTCCCAGAACTAACAAGCATCTTTATCCATTAACTCACATTCAATCACAGTTGGGGCTAGGAGGTTTTATGATTACAGAGTTATGCAGTCCCACATTCCCCACTGATTTTACAGCTTAAGTAATCTTACGTATAAATGCAGGCATCCATTGTATATACCAGCATGACAATAGTAAGCATAAACACACAATAATAATGACAAGGAAAAGTTGTTTTAAACATTGTAGGTTGGGCAACCATTTAGTTAACCATTTGAATAAGTCCCCACCATCCTCATCATGCACTCTTTGAGCCAGATCTTTTAATTGTTTTATCTTTTCTTTAATTTTTAGACCATTATTGGTAAGATTGAAACAACACATATTTCTTATTTTTTCACAACCTTGGTGGTGGAAGAGCAACAAATAGTCTATTGTTGCTCTATTGTCTAAGATTGCCTGTCTCTGTTCCTGTAATTCTTGGTTAATTAAAGCTAAGGCTGTTGAGTTAGCATTTAATCCTTTGACCACCTTGCATGCTAATTTTCGTACTGCCTTTTCAGCATGAACTCCTATGGAAGTCAAAGCAACAAAAGATGCTATCATAGTTATTACTTCAGCATCTGTCAACAGACCTACATCATCATCACATCCTGGGGCAGTATAAGGTGACCAACGTTTAGTTCTGTTTGGCATAATCAAATCAGTTCTATCTGGTAAAACCACAGCCAAACTAATCAAGCAGCAATGGGTTTTGGTTAAATTAGCTGGAATATAATTGAAAGTTATACCCTCACAGGTGTAAAACCATCCTGTTGGTAGGGAGACATGGCAAATGCCATATACAATTTTCTGTTTTATATGGCAGGGCATCCCTTCTGACCATTTTATTCTCAGACACTTGGTTGTACAATTTTCATATATAGCACATTCGGTATTATTTGACATAATTACCCTGGGTGTATATAATTTGACAGCATTTTTAGGTTTATGACATGAGAGATATCCCCAGTTATTATCACTCTATAAGTGAGATTTTTTTCTGGGATGTCTTTAAACAGTGTATAGGGTTGTATTAATTCTAAAGAGGTGCACACCAGAATGAGACAGCTTCCCAATACATAATGGAAATTTACATCAACATTTAGACAGAATTCAGACAAATTAAGAGAGTTTGCCAATTGAATTCATACATTTTTGGTGTGATCTAGTCCTCTTGGGGGCAGTGCTGTCAATGTCCCAGAGAATATTATCATGAAGGTGAAACATCTCCAACCCCCTCCAATCTTAGCTTTTGGTCGCCTGGTTGGCTGATAACCTTCCATTTGTCCTTTTTGACATCTGTGGGGGGTCCTGCTTTCAGATGGTTGTGATGTATCCAGGCAGAATCTCCAGCCACCTTCACCATCAAGGGAGTTGACAGGACAACAGGAACCGGTCCCTTCCAAAGAGGTTCCAGGGTTTTGGAATCAAACCTGTGAATAAAACCCAAATCTCCCGGCTTATAGGGTAAAGGTTGTAAAGGTTTTTCATTGAGACTAGTCATTTTCTCTCGTAATGTCTCATGTAGCTCTGACTGAAGCTGATGAACTATTTTTAAGGATTTAATGAGTCGAAGGTGGGAAAACTTTTCCTTTAATTTTACATCTACTAACGGAATGATTGGGGGAGATCGCCCATAAACAATCTGAAAGGAGGACAGATTGACGGGAGGCTTGGGAGTGCACCTCATTCAGAGGAGGACAAAAGGGAGAAGCTCTAGCCAACCTAGTTCAGTCTCCAAGCATAATTTAGTCAGAATTTCCTTTAAAGTTTGGTTTGTTCTTTCAACCTGTCCTGAACTTTGAGGCCTATAGGCACAGTGTAGATTCTACTTTATTCCAAAGATATTACTAATTAATTTAGATATCTTGGCCATAAAGGCTGGACCATTGTCGGACCCCAGAGCTAAGGGCAAACTGAAATGGGGAACTATTTCTGTCAAAAGTTTTTTGACTGTAACTTCAGCTGTCTCCCTCTTAGTGGGATATGTTTTTACCCATCCTGAAAAAGTGTCCACAAAAACTAGTAAGTATTTGTACCCATACATGCCAGGCTTCATTTCAGTAAAGTCCAACTCCCAATGTTCTCCTGGAGTTAGTCCTGTGTGTAGGACCCCAGGGGGCCTGGTTACCTGATTAGCATTTACCTTGAGGCAGGTGGGGCATCATCTCACCATGTCCTGGGCCTTTTGGGCCAATCCCTCACTGATGAAATGAGGTTGCAGGGCAACCATCATCCTTTTCTCACCAAGGTGGGTGGACTCATGCAGTTCTCGCAGCAACATATCTGCTACAGCGGCTGGGAGCACCACCTTCCCATCCTTAGTCGTCCACCACCCATGTTTTCCTCGAGTCCAGCATCTCCTGTTCATTTCCGCTATTTCTTTGTCTGTATATTCAGGTTTTTCTGGGAGTACCAGCGTGGGAAGCAGAACCATTTGCTTCCCCACTGATTTTTGGCTGGCTTATCTTGTTACCTGATCAGCAGCATTATTACCAATCACCTCCGGGCTTGATGTGGAGAGCTTGATGTGAAAGACTCCTAAGCCCCTTGAGATTCTTGAGTCAGATAAGAACATAATGAGCCAGGATATGAAACTGGTACAAAAACAAGGATGTTGACTTTTAAAGAAAACAACGAATATAGAAAGGATTTGAATGTCTGCTGGACAAGAAAGTAACATTCTCAGAATTGTAAAGATATATTTGACCTTTTCTCTGTAAAAATAATTAGTCACGAGATCATGAGGGGAGGAAGGGAGGGAGGCTGTGGGTAATGAAGGAGGATATATAAAAGGCTCAATAAAGTGGGAAGGAGAAGGCCCTCGCTCTCTCCTCCCTTTCCTTTCTCTCAAGTTTGTGTTGTTTTTCTTAATCCTCACCCCTCTCCTCAGGTACTGTTCGACTAGTGACGGCTGGCTCCGTCAGCTTGACCCCTTTTGGTGCCCATGGCAATGGATGATGGCAACCTCTCGAGGCAACCAGATGGCTTGCAGCAGGGCCAATATCTCAGCCTTGTTTTTAATTTCCTTTCCTTTAGAGGTTAGCAGCCCTCTATTCTGATAAATCTCCCCATGTACGTGGGCGGTGGCAAAAGCATAACGGCTATCAGTGAATATATTTATCCTTTTTCCTTTTCCCAATTCCAGAGCCTTAGAGCAATCAGCTCAGCCCTCTGCATTGATGTCCCTTGAGGTGGCCCTTGTTCCGACTCCACCTGTTGGTCCTGGTTGACCACCACTGCTCCAGCATACCATACACCATCACGAACGAAGCTGCACCCATCAGTGTATAACGTTATCTCTGTGCGGGGGAGAGCCTGGTCCGTCAAGTCCGGACGTCCTCCCCTCAAGTTTTCAAGAGTCTCGAGGCAATCATGGATGGGCATTTGTTCATCAGATTCTGGGAGTAGAGTAGCCGAATTGAGGCTAGTGGTAGTGGCAAACTTAATGTGTGGCTGTTCTAATAGGAGTCCTTGATATTGTAGCAGCCTGGCATTAGACAGCCACTTGCTAGGTGAGCTATTCAACAAGGGCTCAATGGCATGGGGAGTGATCAAAGTTAAATCCTGTCCAAAGGTCAATTTGTCAGCCTCTCGGGTTAAAGCAGCTGCTGCTGCTACTGTCCTCAAACAAGTAGGCCACCCTCGGGCCACTGGGTCGAGCTTCCTTGAGAGGTATGCCACAGGCCACTTCCATGGCTCCAAAAGCTGAATAATCACTCCTTTAGCTACCCCATTTTTCTCTGCTACATACAGGGTGAAGGGCTTGGTTAAGTCTGGCAATGCCAGGGCTGGTGCTGATGTAAGTGCAATCTTTAGCAATTGAAATGCCTGCTGGCAAGCCTTAGTCCATTCAAGGGGCATATTTCCTCCTGCAGTGGCTTCATGCAGGGGTTTGACAATTTCAGCAAAGCCAGGAATCCAAATTCTGTAATACCCAACTGCCTCTAGGAATTCTCGCACCTGTTTCTTTGAGCTCGGATCTGGAATCTGGAGAACTGCAGATACCCTCGATTCTGCCAGCCTCCTCTTTCCCTTTTCAAGAATATAGCCCAAGTAGGTTACCTTGGTCTGACAGAGCTGAGGTTTCTTCTAAGACACCTGATATCCCAGGTCTTGGAGGGCTTTCAGGAGGCCCTCGGTGGCTGCAATGCATTCTTTATCAGTCGATGTCATCACCAGAAGGTCATCTACATACTGAAGAATAGTTGCCTGGGGAAACACTTTTCTTACCTCATGTAAATCCTTGCTGAGAGCTTCCCCGAACAGAGTGGGGATGTTTTGAATCCTTGTGGCAGCCAGGTCCATGTCAGTTGTCTGGTAGTTCCAGTGTCTGGGTCAGTCCATTTGAAGCAAAAAGGGGCTGACTCACAGGTGCTAGAGGCAGGCTGAAAAATGCATCTTTAAGATCTAATACTGAGTACCACACATGAGCCAGAGGGATAAGGTTCAACAAAGTATAAGGGTTTGGTACCATTGGGTGAACGGTTTCTACCCTGCTGTTTACCTCCCGTAAATCCTGTACAGGTCTGAAATCTGAAATGCCAGGTTTCCTTACAGGAAGCAAGGGTGTATTCCAGGCTGACTGGCAAGGGATCAAGATACCGGCTTCCTGAATTCTATGGATGTGCTTGGATATTCCTACCTTGGCCTCCAGTTGGAGGGGGTACTGTAGCACGTGGGCGGGGGTGGCAGAGGCCAACAATTGGATCACTATTGGGGCATGGTGTTTGGCCAGCCCAGGTGGATTAGTTTCAGCCCATACCTGGGGAAACTTTTTCTGAAGATAGTCCCATTTTCATTCAGGGGGCTCTGTGCTCTCCTTCAACAATTTAAATTCATCTTCTAGGGGAACCATTACCATGATGGCAGAGGGTGGCTTGAGTTCGAAAGTCCCTCCTTCAGGCTCAAAGGAAATAACACGCCCTAATTTTCGTAGCAAATCTCTCCCCAACAACGGATATGGGCATTCTGGGATGACTAAGAAGTAATGAGTAACAGTGCCTTTTCCCAGATTTACAGTTCGTCTAGTGGTCCAAGGATGTAGGGGACAGGGGAAGGGGACATTACCAGAACCTCTGCAGTTAGTCCTGGTCTCCTGCGAGCCACGGCAGCACATGGTGAATTACAGGAAAAGTAGAAAAATGAGACTGAGAAGAAGCTGAGCTTTGGGTCTGATCAGTGCTGCTCTGGGCGGCAAAGACAAAAGCCCCCAGCTTACCACACCTTTTATTCAGTACATTGGGAGAAACAAATGTAACAAATGACTTGCAGAGATTTCAGTACATTGGGAGAAGCAAATGTAACAAATGACTTGCAGAGAGTTCAGTACATTGGGAGAAGCAAATGTAACAAATGACTTGCGGAGAGTTTAATAGTTCACATTGGGATAAACAAGGTGTAACAAAAGGCTTGCAGAGAGTTCAGTACATCTCCTGCAAACAAGATATTAACAGTCCAAGAACAACGAGGAACTGAGCAGATGTTTGTTCTCCCAGGATGTTTCTTGTCCTGGAGAATCACAGCATCACTGGATCACTGAAGTCTCAGTTGTGACCAGAGGCCAAACTGGAGTTATTCTGTAGCTGGGCTGTAGGCAAGAGAACTAGGCTAACCAAATGATTTTTCCCTAGAATTATGTAGCATTGCTCCCAACACAAGGATAAGAGGCTGACTTTCCTGTGGTCCTGGTAATGGAGGACTTTAGGAAAGAAAGGGTTCCTGGGGGGGGGGGTTAGGACAGAATGGGCCTCACCAGTGTCCACAAGGAATTGGACATCTGTTCCCCCTATTTCCAAAGTCACCATAGGCTCATTAGGGTCAAGCGGCCATGAGCCTTCACCTCTTCAATCTTCTTCATCTACCAGAAGAACTCCATCTCTTTCTTTCCTAGTCTCCTTCTCTCTCTTTCTTTTCAACTTCTCACAGTCCCTTTTATAATGGCCCTTCTCTTTGCAATACGCACATTGATCCTTCTCTAGTGAGGGCTGTACCTTACTTTTATCTGCTTTTTTATTTTCTCTTTCCTTTCAGACAAAACCCCCATCCATTAAGGCAGCAATGTTTGCCTTCCCTATCTTTTTAGCCATTCTATCTTCAAAAGGATCCCTGTTATTAAACACCTTCATTGTCACACTCATCAACTTCTCCCTATTTTCTCCCTCAAATCCCTCCATCTGCTGCAATTTCTTTCTAATATCTGGGGCCAACTGAGTAACAAAAGTCAAATTAATCACCTGTCGATTTGCAGGGGCATCTGGGTCAATTGGAGTATACGTACGGTATGCTTCCAATAGACACTCCAGAAAGACAGAAGGGGATTCCTCAGGTCCTTGAAGGAGCTCGCTTACCTTGCTCAAATTGGTAGGCTTTTGAGCGGCTCCCCTTAAACCAGCTAGGAGATTGTGATGGCAGTTTTGGAGAGCTTCTCTCCTGCCCAAGGAATTAGCTTGCCATGGGGGATGGGTGGATGGAAGTTGTGCTTCAATACAGGCCCGTTGTTGCTCATCAAGTGGGCCCTCTGTTCCTCCCAATACTGACTTGATGGCTTGCCCTCGGATCCTTTCTCTTTCTTCAGAGGTGAAGAGGGCTTGGAGGAGTTGTTGACAATCATCCCAGGTAGGGCCATGGGTATGAAAGACAGATTCTAGGAGGGAGATCAAAGCCTGGAGTTTTTCTGAAAAAGGGGGATTTTGATGTTTCCAATTATACAAGTCACTGGTAGAGAAAGGGATATAGACATAATGACCCTGTTCTATTAAGAGGTAAAAGAGGAACCGAACCAGTCCCTTCAGTGGGAGCCCCGCTGGGGCCTTAAGCAGCCCCTGTTCATGTATGGGAGGGGGAGGTTACAGAATCCAGAGATTTTTCTTCTTCGGGAATGAGAGGGTAGAAAAAGTTTTGAGATCTAGGGCCGATTTTATCAGAGGAGGAGGACGGCTCCACATAGGATGGAGGTCATATAAAGGGATCTAAGAGATCAGGATCTTGTGAGAGCACTGGCTTGGGAGCCTGGGTTTTGGACTTTCGGGGTTCCCTTGGAGCCATAACCAGAATGCGAGAGTTTGTTCACAGGGAACAATGCTGCAACCATGCTGGAGGCTCCTGACAAGCCTGGACCCAGATATTCATATATGGAAACTGATCAGGGTGACTCGGGTGACCAGTGACCTTATTCCACACAGCCCGACAGAGGCTAGGGTCAGAAGAGCCCTCAGCTGGCTATCCAACTTCAAAAGCGGGCCATTCCAATTGACACAGGGAGCGAAGTTTTCCACTAGAGAATTTAACCCCATATTCGTCCTCCTGTTTGGGGGAAAAAGCCAATTTAAAATTAGTAAGAAAACAGCCTAATGGGGTAGCCTTGGAGCAGGATCCTCCCATCTCTGCCCTTGAAGGTTGGGAAAGAAATACAAGGTTAAACACACAATGGACAGGACACTAATGAATGAAGGACAAGACAAACAGGCGCCTCAACAAAAGTGAAACTAAATCTTCCCTTGTTCCTCATCAGGAACCTTGGGGTCAGGGGAGGCTTACCGGCTCAGCTACCTCACTCCTGACTTAACAAACGGTTGCAACCGGCCAAAAACTTACCTCCAGAGGTTTTCTGAGGTCTGTGCCTGAGAGTCTCCTGCTGGATCCCTCCACAGAGTCTCGGCTGAACTGGGGTTCCTTACCTGGGGATCTCGCTGGGGCCTCCAAAATGTAAGACAGAGGGCCTTACCAAACGCTCTGAGGAGCTCACTGCAGTGAAGAACACCCAGGAGGGAACACACCGGACAAGTTGGAAAGTAAAACAGACCTTTATTAGTCTGGCCAGATGGCACTCCCAAAGCAAAGTAGCTTAGAGAGGCAACTGGCTCAGAGTCCGAGGCTGTTCTTATAGGGGTTGAGGGGGAAGTTAACATGTAGATTTATGAGAAAAGGGACAAAGGTTAGTGGTTGACCATCATGTACTGATGGTCCGCAGACATTTGCAGATTATTCTATAGATTGTGGTGTCTTGAACATCAGTTCCAGGCAAACAAGGAGTTTGAATAGTTTACTTTGGGACTTTAGTTTTGTTACAGATTTTATCTAGTGTCCCAGAACTAACAAGCATCTTTATCCATTAACTCACATTCAATCACAGTTGGGGCTAGGAGGTTTTATGATTACAGAGTTATGCAGTCCCACACCATCTTTCCTGCACAAACATGAATGTGACAAACTTTTCCAGAATCATAGAACAAATTAAGTTTGTGAACCAAAGTACCGCTGTATATGATTTTTCCTATACAGCATATTCACTTACTCCTAACATCTATTTTATGAATAAGTTCCTGAGGAAATCCTAATGGTTATTTCAAAATAAGTAAAGAAAATTTCAAAGGAAATTCAATTATTCATTCTTAAAAAGATAAGAGTTTGAATATGATGTCTATTACAATTTTAAAAATAGTGAGCAATGTATTCTATTGTGAGAGTGATTATAATATTCCTGAAGCAAATAACTGACCACCATGAAGAATTTAGAAGTATTCAAGGTAAACATTCTCACACTAATTTTAAAACATAACTCAATATGTACCCCATCAATATGGATAAGATTTGTTTCTATGTAGCTTTTAAAAATAAATTCTAGAAAATTAAAATAAATACAAAAGTGGCACTGGAAGAACAATTTTTATGTTTTAATTTGTGTTTCATCTTAGGATTTACACAATATGACTGTAGGTAAAAATAATTTGTATACATCTTTATCTATATCATTTCCCAAAGTGATTGAGGTCACCATACATTCCTCAGCATAATGATAACAGTATTGATATGTCTCAAAGGTGTGCTATACTGCACACCGATATACTGCAGTATATTTCTCCTTTATAAGAAAACTGCACCAAAGAATATCTCAATAACATCTTTGGAGATTTGCATATATCCATTTCCTAACTGGGTATAAAGACCCAAGTTATCAATAGGCTTAGATAAGCCAATCTACCAGAAAATATCTCAATAAATTGCTCTTCTGATGCCAGTTTACATTTCAGGCTCAGACATTAACATCCCAAGTATAGATACTATATTTTTCATCAGAAATTAGACTTTAAAATCTGTAATACTAAATAAATTAGTATAAAATAAAACACTCATTTTACTAAAAGTTTCATAATTATTTGTGTTCGGTCACTACAGAATCAATTCACCAGAAAACTGTCAAAAATTTACCTTGTATTCTGGAGACCTGTAAAACAAGCCAATTTCAAAGAAATTAACAAAGAACATTTATAAAAAATAATGAGTAATTGGGTTTCTATTATTTTCTATTGTGTTTAAATGTTCCTCTAAATATCATTTGTGGATAGTAAATATATAAACAGAATTCAAATATAATAAAATATCTCTGAAAGTAAAATGGATATACTTCTTTGTTTTATTTTAAAATGTACCTGAATATCTTAAGGGCTATTATTATAAACAGAAAAAACTGTCCTATATAATTTTAAATTAAATTTAAGTCATATGATCATGTTGGTGTTGTGGATTCAGGGTAAACAAAATTTTATTATATTGGCTTAGAATGCATGGATATATTATATTCTTTTGGAGTTTGGAGATAGAATTTTCAGGAATTCACTGGTACATTTATATAACATGCTTTATGTGCACTGTTCATAGATTTCACAGAAACAAAGGCTTTTAGAGCTTCAAGACTTTCTGTGTCAGGAGCAATGCTACATAATTTTGGGGAAAAAATCATTTGATTAGGCCTAGTTCTCCTGCCTACAGCCTAGCTATGGCATTTGGAGACATGATTCCATTTTGGTCTCCAGTCACATCTGAGACCTCAATGATCCCATGATGCTGTGATGCTCCAGGGCAAGACCACACCTGCAGGAGACATCCTGAGAGGAACCAAATCTTCATCTGCATAGTTCCTCATTAATCTAGGAATTCTGCCACTCCCCAGTCTCCTGTTACATTTGTTTCTCCTGAAGAACTGAATAAAAGGTGCAGCAAACTCAGGGGCTTTTTTCTTTGCTGCCCAGAGTAGCACTGATCAGGCCCAAAGCTCAGCTTCTTCTCAAAGTCTTATTTTTTCTACCTTTCCTGTATAATAAGTTAATTCTCCTTGTGCTGCCATGGCTCTCAGGAGACTAGGACTTACTGCAGAGGTTCTAGTAACATCTCCTCTCCCTGTTCCCTATATTTCTGTTTACTAAAGATGATTTGAAATGCCCTGTTTCTGTAATTGTCACTCAGCATACACATATCCAGCATCTTACCAGTAATATGAGTCTTGACAGCTCCTGCCGGTGTAGTGATATTGTTTGTATTTACTCTCCATTGGGCTTTCAATTCCCTGCAACAGGCAATAACATAAACAAGGTCAACTCATTTATCTACAGTGACAGTGGCACTAGCCTATTATAAGAGCACAAGAGAATACAGGCTTTAAGAATAATGTTTTTAGGAATAGGACTAAAACAGTTAAATGAGAAAAACAATTAAAGTCCCAAAAAACCTTTTTCAGTAATTTTCAAAATTTTTAATTAAGATGAGAACATATCAAAACACAGAAATCAAAATTATTGAAATAGAAATTTCAAGGGAAGGGACAATATAGTTTAATAGTCAAGAGCATAGATGTTGACTTATTTTATTCATCTGGAAAATTAGGTAATTATTGCTAATACAAGATTATGGTAGGAGCCAAAAGAGATATAACATATTAAGTGCTTAGCACAGCACCTGGTACATTAACATAATTCTGTATATTAAAGGAGTAAGAGTTTAGAACATGGATGAAATTAAAGTTATAGACTGCCTTTGATTCTAGAGATTCATCAATGGTACCTTGACATCAAGTTTTACTTATCTACAAAATATTTAAACTGCATTTCATTGGAATATATTTTGGAGAAAAATATGAAAGTAGCATCATTGTTCACTGAAACAATTACATTGAATATTTATTCATATTTAATGTATGAGGCCTTTTTGGCACTATTTTTATTACAAAATAGTGTGTAATCATATTCACCTCATACCTTGTCATGAGACACTAGGGATTCTATATGGAGCAGAGAATCAGCAAGTTTGTTAGTTTCCAGATGTTTCTCCCTTTTGAACATATATAATATACATATAGATATTAGTGTTCACATAAACACATGTACTCATGTATGTGTCTTTAAATTTGCTAGATAAATGTTCATACCAGACACTAGAAAAAATTGTGTAATAGAATTATGTAATTCTTCTAAATAAGTGGTACTATCATTAGAACTGTAAAGCTACACTGGCCTTGTGCATTGAGACTCAAGAAAGATTTATAGATAATGAATATATTTTGCCTACCAGAGAATGCATGAACATAACCTGTTAATTTCATGCCACAAAAATGAAAGGTGGGACTCTGGTTCTATTGTTATCCAGGAGCTAATTTTTATATTATTTCCCTACTGGTGAAAAGGAAAATTCCCCTGTCAGTATAATAGATAGGAAGATACTTTATTTCATGATCAATTGCTGATTCATTGTTTATGAAGCTTTCTAATATCTCCAACTGGATACTGAATATAACTTCTCTTTATCACTTTATCCTGAGTACCACATTTTCAGACAAGAACACAACACACATCATTTAATTTAATTGGTGTTATATTTATTCAACATTGAGCTGTCTTTCAATACACCTTGATAAACCTAGCACTAACATTTCTTAGAACACTGGATACCACTGATATTAGCTCAATAATCATAGCATGAAGAGTCATTTTTTTTTCTTTTTTTTGGTACCAGGGATCAAACTCAGGACCTTGCACTTGCAAAGCAGGTGGCCGAACCACTGAGCTAAATCCCCGGCCCCAGTGTCACTTTTTTATGAACAATTGAAACAAAGTATCATGTAGAAACATCCTTGTATTGGATTGATGCCAAAAAAATTTTTTCTCTTATAGAAAATGTCAGAGATACTCATTAACTTTGATTGAATGATAAAAATATGGATATGTGCTATACCAAAACAATAATGCTGATGATGAATTGTGAAAATTTTCATTCACAATATTCTTAATAGTAATTCAGTGGAGATACACAATGCCAGATTTCATAAAAGTATATAGAATGAAATGCCTCTGTGGCATTTTATGCATTATCTGTTACAAATTTGAATGCAATCATTTTTGTAGATATAGCCATTCAACTTTAAGGCTCCCATCTACAGAAGACAAAGAAATTTATTTATGCCCAACAATAATCAAAATTCTTTTAATACCAGTTCAATTTTCCACTGTCATCTATCCAATCTATATTTTGACAATCTAAAGAGAAACGTTGGCCACCAAACATCTTTTCTTCCACTAAAACTAGTGTTTTTATTAAATTGTATTTTAAAATTACATCATTGCATATTTCAGATATCTTGGTTCTAGACAAGGGTTGCTTTGTACTTACGGATTTGAAAAAATTCCAAATATATTATAAGTATTTATTTTGTGTAACTAGTGCTGTGAGAATACTAAAGAAATACTAATAAGACTTGTCCTTCACTTACAGTTAAGGAGAAAAGGCTAACATATATTATCATTTAACAAATATTTTTGAGCAAAAACTTTATAGTAGAACCATTGCTGAAATACCACAGTGAACACAATGCTATAATCCAAACATTTTCAGGGTACTATGGGAAATAGATGAGACATTAGACAAAGGATGAACATGGAGATAAACAATACTCTTAAAAGATGTAAAGTTTGAATTGAGGCATGAATAATGAACTATCAAATAAGAATAGAATATAATAAATATTTGGTGTGGAAGGGAGGTTAAGAGAATAGAAATGGATAATAAAGTGATATGTTAATGTTGACTCTAAGATTTCCAACAAAGAAGACTAAGAAATTTGTGCAGTCAGGAATGTAAACATTTTTTAATTAATCAAGTGTAATTAATTAAGTTATTTTTGCATTTTAGATAGACATAATGATCACAATCATCATAGGGAATTTGTACCTGTACGTGATATATCTTGATTCTTCCTTTTTCCCATTCCCATCCCCTCCTTTCAACCCCTCTTCCCTTCCTTATTTCCTTTGTTTCCATTTTTTCCTTCTTTTCTCATTTTTTTTTTTCTCTTCTTTCCTTTCCCCATCTCCCTTCTGGTTCCCCTTCCTATGTGAACATTTGTTTCCTATTTCCCAATGTCTATTATACATTTTTGTTTTTATTTACATTTTTGATATCTCACACCAAATAAATGTGATATTTACATGTGTGTCCAATTTATTTCACATAAAAGCATAGTGTCAAGGTGCATCCATTTACATAGAAATGCCTCAAGTTTATCAAAAAATCCTGAGTAGTAATCCATTGTATAAAAAAACACTCCATTCATTGGTTGGTAGGCATTTGGGCTGTTTCTGAGATTTAGCTATTACAAACTGTGATGCTATAGACATAAGTGTGCATATATCACTGTGATATGATGCTTTTAATTATTTTGGGAAGATACAAAGAATGAGAATAGCTAGGTTAAATGAAACCTCTGGTTTTTGTTTTATGAGGATCCTTCTCATTAATTTCCACAGTGGTTGCATCAGTCTACACTCCCACCAACAGTGGAGAAAGGTTCCTTTTCCCCCACAGCCCTGCCCAGCATTTGTTATTTGTTTATTTATTGATAATAGCCATTCCTTCTGGAGTGAGATGGAATCTCAGCATTGGTTTAATTTGCATCTCTTAAATGTCCAATGATGTTGAACATTTTTTCATATATTTATTTGTTGTTTTTACTTCTTCATTGGAGAAATGTGTATTCACTTCAGACGCTCATTTTTTGATTGACTCTTTAAATTTGGGGAGTTCTTAATTTTTTGAGTTCTTTATATATTCTAGATATTAGTCCTTTGTCTGAGGGACAGCTGACAAATATTTTTCCCATTCGGTAGGTTGTCTCTTATTCTGTTAGTGATTTTTTTAACTGTGCAAAAGCTTTTTAATAAGATGAGATACCAGTTGTTGATTCTCTGTAATATTTCCCATGTAGTCATGGTTTTGTTCATAAAGTCTTTACCTACACCAATATCTTCAAGGGTTCTACCCGTGATATCTTCCAGCAGATTTATTGTTTCTGTTTTAATATTTAGAATGCAAATTCTTCTCAGCTGTGTATAGGACATTCCCCAAAATATACCACATACTAGCTCACAGAACATCCTTTAGTAAATGCAAAGGAATTGAAATTATCCCATGCATTATATCAGATCATAGTACAATGAAATTGGAAATCAATGGTAAAAGAAACCACACGAACTACATAAACACATGGAAATTAGGCATGCAAACATATTTTTGATAGGTGCTTTTTTGGGAGAACAATAATGGTCCTCTTTTAGATTGTTTTTTATTAGAAGTAATAGCAAGCTATCCATGGACAAAAACATGCTAGAAAATGAAAACACAGGGAAAAGGCACAAGTGGGAAGGCAATCAGGACTAGATCTGGAGATTATGTGATGCATGGGAATAATGCATCATATCTTTGTGTGCCATATCAGATATTTCAATTCACCATGTACTTTTACAAATACTTGATTAACTCATGACTTATAGGTAACTTACCAATAGATCTCTTAATTTGAAGACACTCAAAGCAAATTCTGTAATTTCAAATAATATTCTTTAGTGTTGGCTTTAGTATATGTCAAATGTGTTTTTCTGAGATCAATCTCATACAAATTTAGGAGAGATAGACAACAAAGAAATTAATGTCTCTGTCCTTTATTACTCTCAAGACAATCAACCTATGATGTATTTCACATTAGACTGATGTTGAATTAGATTGTCAGGAAAAATTAATGAAATAATCTGCACAGCAGAACCACAAAAATTTTTGAACCCTGTGAATTACCTGTCAAGATAATCACTGGAGTGCAAACTTACACTTCAGAGTCACTGTGAGAAGTTGTATACATTCTGCAGTCTTCAAACAGGGATGAAATTATGATGAACATTATTTTGCCTTTATAGTCTTATTTTTGAAAAAGTTAAATCAATGAATATCATATTTAATAACATTCTATCACTTTACATTGCAGATAAATATCCTCAGTGACACAGTATAAACCCCTCATGCACTTCCTTACCATATAAATAAGAGTGGTAATTGAATGAATATTTAATAAAAGAGGCAAATCCATAGTCACTCTTCTCATATACAGGGAACATATGCATACTTCTGTAAACATTTGGCTATTAAAAAACTATTCATTTGTTTGAGGTTTAAATGAAAGTGATTATTTTTTCATTTAAGTTTTGTTATCAGAGCCCTGTATTCAAATAACTCTTTTATACATAGTTTTCTTTTTGAGCATTTGATGCATTCTTTCTTTGACCTAAATCTTTCTCTTTACAAATATAAAATTGACATAAAGTTCTAGTACTTCAACCTGTGTCCATTCTTTTTTTATAAACATTATGGTAAGGGCAAGCCTATATGTCATGCATGAAAGGTGTAAACTACATTTAAGTTTAGAAAATATCCCATCTCCAAGACAAACATTGCAACAGGGAACAGCACTATAGATAATACAGTATATTCAGAATAAGCAGCATAAATGAATTTAAGGCTAAGTAGAATATTCACTTGCAATCAATACAATTGAATATGCTGTTAAATAGCCAGATGCACCTGATGAAAGGCAGGAGGATAACTAGATTGATACTGGTTCATTCTAACCATAAATGCTGTGTTTCATTGTAATACTTCATGGCTGGCTATTGGAACACTTATGGCACAGTTGAGTTGATTGGTGAAGAGTGCAGGTTTTTATTTATGAACAAATGTGTTTCATGATTCATCATGTACTCATTGATTGATTAGATGCTGGCTACATACAAAAGATGTTATAAATCTACCACAAAAGTTTCTGAAAACCTGTCAACAACATTGATTCATCACTATGGTCAACTACTGGGAAAACGAAAAAGCTTTCCCGGTAGCCATTGATGTTCAGGACAGAGGCAAGAGCTTATCAAATAGATTCATGTGAAATAAAGGCAGAGTACAAAGATGTCATACTATGACACATTTGTTACTAGGGTAAAACACTTTCCCACCTTCCTTTGTCCCCATGACACCCACAAATCACCAATGGATACCAGAAAGACATAGAAACATAGCTAATTCACTTCTAATACATAAATACGACCTCAAAGTTATGGTCTTGTGGATAATAACAACAGATCCTATGAAATGGATAATAACAACAGATTTGAAATTAGATAAAGCTAAGTTGAAATATCTAGTTTTGTTACTAGGCAGCTGACTATTTTGGAACAAATTATTTAATCATTCTTAAATTTGCTTTCTTATTGTATAAAATGGAATTAATAACCTATATTGAAAGAGTTAAATGAAATAATGCAAGTGCTCAAAATAGTAGCTATTGTGTACTTTTGATCATACAATAGTAGGCAGTATGGCCCATTGATCCTAATAGATCATGATACACTAAACCATGTAGTTGCCCCCAACCACTCAAAAACAGTATTATGAAATTCCCAACCAATTTTTGTACCTTGCTGGTATTTCCTTACTCACTAGGAAAGTAATACTGGTATTTCTTCCCTGAAACAGAGAGGCTACTGCTCATTAAAATTGGACAATTTGGCTTCTTAGTTTTTCATTCTCCTATTTAAAGGTCAGTCAGTCGATATATTTGTCAACAACTTCTTAGTGAGAAAATTCAAAAGTCTTCTGATTTATTACTGTAGTGTATAGAAACAAGCCATCTATAAATATTTGCAAAATGATTGTTTCTGTAAGGTACCATCCTTTGTGAAAATCTGTACAAAACAAAACAAAACTTGGAGGGAAATGAAGAGACCGTTTGCAGGTATCTGAATTGCATAAACCCAGCAGCAAGGGGCTGGGGATTTAGCTCAGTGGTTTCACTGCCTGCTGCGCAAACTCAAGGACCATCAGAAGTTCGACCCCCCCCCCAAACCCAAACCCAAAACCAAAAAACAAACAAACACACAAAAAAACCCAGCACCAGGGAACAGCAGCAGCCCATAGTGGCCTACACCACTTGAAACTGGACTGAAAGCAATCTTCTGCCTTGAATTAAGGTATATGAATGTTTGAAGTGCATCTTCACATCTATTTACCCCAGTATTAAGGTGAAGGAGACAACCTTTGATTCTCACTTGAAAAATGCTTTAGGATTAAAAATTTAGTGATTAAAACAAGAAAAAAAGCTTTTGTTTGTGTTAAAACAAGTTACAGTTAAAACTATATTCTCAAAATCAGCATAAACTACCAAGGATTCTCTGATTAGATACCATCTATCTACAGCGTCCTACTTTTTCCTTATGCCTACATTGCCCAAGTTCTCAGAAATACATGGAGATCAGTCTTATGATCTTCAGCTGTGCTGTGCTGACCCTAGTCTCATGTTGCTCCCTGTCTCTGAGGTTTTATAGTAGGCTCTACTCTGATGCTAATGCCTCCAATTTTGAACTCTGGTTGTTCTGTACTCCCAAAATGGTTACTTACCCTTGTATTTTTCTCCTTCCTCTATACTGTCTAAACTCACATCCCTGCAGCTGACTTGAATTCTCAGAATATGCATAGAATGCAAATGTATAACACACATATAGGTATAAATGTGTAAAGGGTAAAACATTTCTATGTTTTAGATGAATTATCTAAAACTATGAGAACAAATGAGTTTTAAATGAATTACTTAACTACTTATCTAAGGCTTTTAAATGTACCACATAGGTTTCCAGCCCTCTACTGATGTCTGTGGGGGATGGATATCAAATTATGATCCCCGAATAATTCAAATCCGTGATGTTTGCAGGGTTCTATTTCTTCATTTTAAAAAATATCACTTCTCAAAGCACAGGAGCAGAGCATTACCATCATTATAATTTCTTCCAGAAAACTGTAAATCAGAAATTTTCTGGTGAAGAGTGGCTTTGTCTCAGAATTACTCTGGGAAACTGTCTAGAATTACTCACTGCTCACCACTTTCTAGGTCCCAAACTAAATTTTGACCTCCATCCTTTAGGACATACTTCACTCTTTAGTTAAGAATCTCTTCTGATGCATGAGAGATAGTTGAAGAGAGTTTGGCATTATCTTTACTGGGTATTAGAAAGAGGAATATGTTTCAGAACCATTGAGCTAGGACTGTCATTTATTCAATTAACATTTATTAAATATCTACAGGGTGGCATACTTCTTAAACAAAAGATGAAATGCAAAGAAATATCACACTAAATGGCCATCAATCTCATAGTAGGTTGCTCCCTTTCCTTCCATTGTCCTAACTCTGCTCCCAGAAAGTGAAGTCAAACTGATGAAAAGGAGTAATTATATAATTTATACTATAGATGAGGTATACTATTTTACCCATTCTATCACATTATAGGATATTGAATAGTGTTCTATGAATTTTCCATTGATATGTAATAGAGACATCTACTCCAAATTGAGAAGCTGCCAAAAGAATAAAAAATAATCTAGATAAGTGTTGCTTGGTGAGTAAATGTTTAATTACTTATTTAATCATTTATTTATTTATTTGCAGTACTGAGGGTTGAACCCAAGGCCTTTGCAAAATGCTACATCACCAGGATATTAATTTAATTTTTACTTTTTTCATGGAGACAGGCTCTCACTAAGTTTCTAAGTTTCCCAGTCTGGGCTCAAACTTGTAATCCTCCTATGTCTTCTTCCCACTGTGTTTAGGAATACAGGTTACATAACTAGGAGAATAAATAAGTTGATTAATATTTACTTAGAGAGCAGTGGACAATTTAAGATCAGCTGCACTACAGAAGTCACTGCATCTGACTTACCAAGATCCTGTTTATATAGGATCATAAATTACACAGCGAAAACTAAAAACAAGAACCAGAATCCATGTGAAGCATTATATGTCACATCTTTATTGGGAACTTCATTGGTATCAGCCAAAACAAGGATGAATAGATGTTTTTGCTGCAGTATTGCACACAGCCTCAGCAATTGTTGAGACCCCCAAAGGACAGCTAAATAGCAGCCAACTACAAAATTGTGTTACACTAGTTCAGGCTGAGAAAACTATTCCATTTACAAGTACTCAAGTTTAATGTCCTTAATATTGTATTTCATATTCAATATGCATATAATTACAGACAAAATGAAAATGAATCATATTTTAGTAAACTACTTATAAGAAAATAAAATTTTAATGGCACTTAAAATAAAAATGAATGTATCCCAAAAATTCAAACATTAATCCATTTATTCATACTTAATTTTATGATGTTACTTGTACTCAAAATTCATATTTTATGTTTCTATACAAAATAAATGTCTATTTAATGTGCCCAAAAGACCTTTTAATTTAAAGTAGCAAATAAACAATTCATATTTCTTGTGTCACATGATATTTCAAAAAATTATGTTAATAATTATTTTAAGCTGTATATGTATTACAGAATTTATTAATTTCAGACTTCATATATATAATATATATCATATACATATTATTATATATATTTTCCTTCATTTCTCTAACTGGGACAATTTCTGCTTTGTATAAAATAAATGAAATGGCTTTAGTAATTGTCAAAATGTTAAGTATGGTCTTATAGACATCTGTCACAAACTACATACTCAGTGTATACTGAGGCCACATACTAGTGATAATTTATGTAACTAAGAAATGAACAACATAATCATCAAGTAAATAGACAATTTTCTCTATATCTGGCTGCTTAATGATTTTTATTTTGAGTACTGACATTTTCAAAATAGTTTCTTTGCCTTACTATTTTTGTTTTTGTATTTCTTTCTCATCAACTAGGAATTGCTTATCACAGTGACCTTTCCATTGCCCTCCAATTAGACAAAACATAATCTCCAGTGATAATTCTTCTTGCTAACACTGAAGTTTAACTGAACACTAAATGTAGTGTTCCTTAAATCACACAGGACATATAACCTTGAAATACCCTGTTCTGCTGCTAAATGACATAGCAGAGTATATGTGTAAAGAAATATATGCATTCATAATCCTCAATGTTTAGGGCAATACAACACTTTCAGAAACTCCAGTATGAGGTGCTGAGCAGACAAGGAGGGAGAATGAAGGAAAAAAGGTCTACACAAAAAAGGGAACAGGACTGTGCCAATACAAATCCTTCACAGAGTGGAAGACTGGCTCTGTTACTACTAGGTAAAATGTAAAGTGACTGCTTTTTGTAGAACAGCCATATATACAGATCTGGCTTCTTTTGATAAGATGTGACTGTCAAAAGTCCAAATGCTTATAATTTTGTATTGCATCAAAATTCAGGAGAGGGAGAGGAGGGAGAGAGAGACACCAAGAGACAGAGACAGATAGAGACAGAGAAACAGAGACAGAGTGACAAAGACAGACAAAAGAAAGAAAGAAAGAAAGAAAATAGTTTTGTATATGTTTCCTTTGAATCCAAGCCCTAGTCCTTAAATTATTTTCAATAAATGATTCTTGAAAGACAATGTCAAAGTGCCTTGGCTGAGTATAACACCTGGATGTTCTATCAGATTAAAGCCTTTGGTCACAGGGCCACACAGAAGGGTTCCCATACTAAACTGTAGTTTCCTAGAGAAAGATTTTATAAAGAAGGTTTTATAAAGGTTGCTGGGATATAAAATATAGCTATTTGATAGTGTTACATAAAGAAATTACTCAATTGAGGCTTTGGAGTCACAGAGTCCTTTATTAGCTGCACTGGTAAAATTCAGGCAATACTACATTGGAGGGGAGTTCCAGGAGTACATGGATCGCATATGCAAGATTCACAAATTGTAAAGCATTAGAAACCTATTAGATTTGTTATAATTTAAAAATATATCATCAATTTTTTCCAAGATTCAGTTATATTTATTCTTTTTCTTGCTCTCACTACTCACCTAAGTCCAGTCCCCACCTTCACCTTGGAAATCACATCCACTCCTATGTAGAGATTGTCAAAAAAATCTCTATTGCCAATTCAGCATTTACCTCTGAGTATCAGATTTATATGTCTCTTGTATAGATATTTTCCTCCAGATATTCCACCTGCATTATTATGACTGAATTCATCATCTCTTCCAAATCATCTTTTACTCCTTATTTTCCTGGTTTTGTTAATGGTCAATCAGACTTAAAATCTTGAAGTGATTTGTGCTTCTATCATCATTCCCATAGGCAGACACTTTCTAAGTAATGATGAGGTTTTTTGTTTTGTTTTGTTTTGTTTTTTACCAGGGATCCAACTCAGAACCTTGCACTTGCAAGGCAGGCCCAGTGACACTGAGCTAAATCCCAGGCCCAGATGAATTTTGACCTTTGCTGATTCTATCAAATTCATCACTTCTCTATTCCCTTTATCCATTGTGTCTGTACTGCCCTGACAGTTTCAGAGCTGGCCTGTCCACATTATTATTTAACCATTCTATTGCATCGTACCCACACTACTGAAGAAAAGAGACTCAGTAACACAGTCAAATACTGTGAACTTCATGAAAGTTCTCTTGATTCTCCATTTTCATGTGAATTCTAGTCTTCAATCCTGCCCCTGTATAAATTATACTTTTCTCATGGCACTTTCTATTATTTTCTTGTTTGTATGTATTATAGTAAGAGCAGTTGCACATGTGGCAATTACAACATTTGACCTCACTATTTTCTACCTTTACAAATATCAGTTTTGCACTATGAAATAAGAGAAACACAGAATCAAGAGAAACAGAGAACTGTCAGAGCCACTATCAACAAAGAATCTGGAAAGTACTGAAAATTAGAATAACTGGGTTTTAACTCTAGTTTTTCCATCAAGTTGCAAGGTACACCTAAGCTAGTCACATATGCTATCTGGAGTGCATTACATCCTTTCTACTTGAATGATTTCTAATCTGGTATATGCTACTAAGGATATAAACACAATACTTACTAGCTCCACCAATTACTAACTTGGTAGATGACCTTGGATAAGTTTCTTAATCTCCCAGGGCCTCAATTTCTATATATGAAAACAATAGCTGCTACATCCTATGACTCTTTTGAAGATTAAATGTGTTTACAAATTTGATCACATTGAAACAATGAATGGCACCAGAAATGCTCAATAATGTTATAAATGATAATTGCTATTTTCATTCTTGAAATTCTATGGCATTGTTTCTATCTGGCATATTTCTAAAGTGTGTTATTATTCAACAAGGGGAGCATTTAGTAAATTAAACACAATGATTCAACTTTGTGTTTTTCCTCAACAATCAGTACAGAATGAATCACTTTTGCAGCAACAATTGCCAGTAACTGTCTTAATATTATGTGTTATGAGGAAACTGTGGGGTCTTGTCACTCAAAAACATCTCTCCATTACCATTCCAACCTCTGTAATAAACACACTATACCAGACACACACACACACACACACACACACACACATTTCACTCCACAGTGCCTCTAATCAAATGATTGTAGATTCAATCTTCTGTATTAGTGATCTTTTTTTTTATCAGGATTTCCATTAACTTGTAAATTCCCGAAGGAGAATTAACACATTAAGTAATTCACATTTTATTGTAACTGGACTTGTCAGATTCTGTTCTTTGGGACTGAGAAGGTCCTCCTAAATTGGGCTCCTGGATGGCTAGTGAGAGGTCATCTTCTCAAGATAAACTTTGCTGCTTCACAATTTTGCCATGGACTGACTGGCCTTGACATATATTGTTATTTTTTCATATGAAAAAATGCCTTTACATAAATGTTGTTTTCAAGGTTGTTTTACTTCCAGATGCAGCAAAGAAGAAAAAATACATTTTCAAATCCATACCTGATGCTGTGGGAAAGTTTGTTTAAACAAACCTGATTAACAATATTGTCAATATTGTTTCATCCCTAAAGATTACCCTTCTTCTGTTACCAAAATTCATCCACATATTTTGATATCTGTCTAGAAAGTGCTCAGAGGAAGCTTTGACTTGTATAGCTGTTTTCAGGTTTAATTCTCATTTGATATCTGATCTTGATTGCAATAAATTCCTTCAAAAACACATTCACTTTTAAGAGTTCTGGGATATATAACTTGTCATTATTTAAGTGAGGTTACTTTTTTCTCTCTTCAGCATAAGCACTTTAAAAATGTAATAGCTTTCTTCCATAGCACAGACATTATGGTCTGAAAAGCTAATATCATAAATGGAGGCCAAGGGGAAGAAAGAGGATGTATAAAGTCCTGGGACAAGGGACACTTTTTACCTCATCTTCCATCTTGACCCTGGCCAAGATTTTGAAAAGATTAAAACTCAAAAGACAGGAATGACAGCCTCGTGAAAAGAGAAAAACAAGGCTGTGAGATAAGGAAAAGAAGAAACAAGAATGAGGAAATCTCTGCCCCAAATAACTATAGCAGCAATACAATTTTACCCACCACCACCATATCCAGTCCAGGCCTGAGAGAGAAGTGATACCATTTTTTCTACTTCGGGAATAGTTTTCGACACAGTGACATTGTTGCTTATCCTCTGTGTTAATTTATTTCTGAATCCACTTATGTAAGCCTTCCCTTGGTCTCTTTGTAAATTATATTCTAAACTTGTGTAAATCAATAACCATCTTTGCATTTATTCATCCACAAAATAAGGGCTAAGATAATCAAGTGTCTTTCACTCTTCAGTTATGTGAATATCACTTTTACATTTTTGCAATATGTCTACACCATGAGAACTATTAATTTCTTACACACTTAAAATATATATACATTTATTAAAAAGGCTTTTAGGGTATACCCATCCTGGAGGGGATCCAAGAAAACAACTCAGCTGCTCACTGAGAAACAGAGTCCCAGATCTGGAACAGGAAAGGTCTTTACAACTGGAAGCAGTGGCAAAAATGCCAGACAATATTCTCTTGAAGGTCCACCTCAGAGGAAAAGAAAATTGGGAAGTGAAGCTCCCACCATCAGCTACCAAGACACAGTCACCATTTGAGGCTGAGGTGCAAACTTGAACTCCCATAGACCAAAGAGACTGCATACATCCAGGACCACACTGCAGTCCAGAGAGAAAGAAGGGAAAAGCTTCCCAGACATGGAAGACTAGAACCGTTGGCAACTGATCAGCAGACAGAGAATTGAAGTCAAAAAGTAGAAACCTGGTACACCCAAAGTGAATGGCAGCCAGGTCATGCCTGCCAAAAAGCAAGGATAGCTATCCTATTTGCAGACAAATTTGACTTCAAACCAAAACTAACTATGAGAGACAAAGAAGACCACTCCATCTTTGTAAAAGGAACAATTCAAAAGGAATAAATGACAATCATAAATATATATGCACCAAATACTAGTGCACTGAACTCTTAAAACAAATATTAATGGACATAAAAAATCAAATAAGCACTAATAAAATATTAGTGGGGGATCTCAATATCCCACTGTCACAAATAGATCATCTAGACAAAATATCAACAATGAAATACTAGAACTGAACCAAACTTTTGAGCAAACTGACTTAATAGATGTTTACAGAGTGTACCACCACACAAAACCATAATACACATTCTTTTCAGCTGCAAACAGGTCATTCTCTAAAATAGAGCACATACTAGCTCATAGAGCAAGCTAAAGTAAATGAAAAGGAATTAAAGTTATCACTTGTACATTGTCAGATCACAGCACAATGAAATTGGAGATTAATAGCAAAAAAAATCCACAAGAACTTCACAAAAACATGGAAGTTGAATAACATCCTCCTGAACAACCAATAGGTCATAGATGAAATTAAAGAGGAAATTAGTTTCTACAATTAAATGATAAGGCCAATACAACATACTGAAATTTATGGAAGATAGTGAAAGCAGTCCTATAAGGGAAATTCATAGCAGTGATTGCTCATATTAGGAAAACAGAGTGAGCTCAAATAACCAAATGCTGAACCCCAAGCTCCTAGAAAAAGAAGAGCAAGACAAAGACAAAGCTCATACAAGGGAGGAAAGTACAATGATCAGAGCAGAAATCAATGCAATGGAGACTAAGGGAATGATACAAAAAAAATCAACAAATCAAAGAGTTGTTTTTTTTAAAAAATAAATAAAATTGACAAACCCTTAGCCAAACTTAATAAAAAAAAGCTCAAATCCATGCAATAAGGCATGAAAAGGGTGAAATTACAACATATCCAGCAGAAATGCAAAGGATTATCAATACCTACTTTGAGAATCTGTACTCCAATAAGAAGGAAAACACAGAAAAACTGACAGATTTCCAGATACATATGAATTACCAAAGTTGAACAAAGAAGATATAAAAATTCTAAGCAATCCAATATGAAACAATGAAATTGAAAATGCAATTAAAAATTTATAAACAAAGAAAAGCCCAGGTCCTGATGGCTTTACTGCTGAATTCTACAAGAAATTTATGAAAGAGTTAAAGCCACTACTGTTTAAACTCTTTAATGATATTGAAAGGGAAGCAATACTTCCAAATTCATTCCTGGAAGCAAGCATTATCTTGATCCCAAGAAGAAAAAGACCTAACCAAAAAAAAAGAACTACAGGCCAATGTCCCAAAGAACATAGATGAAAAAATATTCAATAAGATACTAGCAAACACAATACAGAGGGTCATCAAGAAGATCATACCCTGATCAAGTTGGATTCATTCCAGGGATGCAAGGATGGTTCAACATACATAAATCAATAAATGTAATACACTATATTAACAGACTCAAGGACAAAAACCATATGATCATCTCAATATATGCAGGAAAAGCATTTGGCAAAATCCACACCCATTTATAATAAAAACGCTACATAAAATTGGAATAGGTGGTATTTATCTAAAATTTATGAAAGCTATCAATGAAAAACCAACAGGCAACTTCATACTAAATGGTCAAAAACTGAAACAAGGATGGCCACTATCACCACTCCTGTTCAATACAGTCTTGAAAATATTAGCAACAACAATTAGACAAGAAAAAGAAATAAAAGAAGAGATCCCACTTGTTGATTGTTTGTGCTAGTTCATGGGCAACTGAGGTTTTGTTCATAAAATGTTTTCCTACACCAATGTCTTCAAGAGTTCTACCTAATCTCTGTTCCAGCTGGTTCAGTGTTTCTCTTTTAATATTTAGATCTTTCATCCATTTTGATTTTAGTTTAATGAATAGTGAGAGATATAGGTTTAGTTTCAATCTTTGGCATATTGAAACCCAATTATTCCAGCACCATTTATTAAAGAGGCTATCTTTCCTCCAGTGAGGATGTTTGGCTCTTTTGTTGAAGATGAGGCAGCTTAATGTGTCTGGAGTTGTTTCTGCATCTTCTAATCTGTTCCACTGGTCCTCAGGTCTGTTTCTTTGCAGGTACCATACTGTTTTTAATCACAGTAGCTTTGTAGTATAGTTTCAAGTTGGGGGTTCTGATACCCTCTGCCATGTTTCTGTTGCCTAGAATTGCTTTTGCTACTATGGATCTCTTGTTACAAATGAATTTTTGGATTGTTTTCTTAAGGTCTGTGAAGTATGCTGCTGGAATTTCAAATGGGATTGCACTGAATCTATATAGAAGTTTTGGAAATAAGGCCATTTTCACTATGTTGATTTTTCCTACCCAGGAGCAAGGGATGTCTTTTCATTTTCTGATATGATCTTCAATCTCTCTTTTCAGAGTGTCATAGTTTTCAGAGAAGAGGTCTTTGATTTCTTTGTTAGGTTGATTCCTAGGTATTTTAGATTCTTAGATGCTATTGTGAAAGGAATTGTTTTCCCTACTTCTCTCTCAGTAAGTCGATTGTTCATGGAGAGGAAAGCTATTGATTTTTGTGTGTTGACCTTGTATCCAACTACTTTACTGAATTTGGATATTAAGTCTAGAAGACTTTTGACAGAGTTCCTGGGGTCTTCTATACAGAGTATCATATCATCTGCAAATAATGACAATTTGACTTCTTCATTACCTATCTTTATTCCTTTTATTTCTTTCTGTTATCTAATTAAAAATCTTCTGCAGAGCAATAGAAATGACCAACTGGGTGAAAAGACAACACACAATGTGGGAAAAAATTTTCATCTGCTATTCCTCAGACAAAGGTCTTTTATCTAGAATCTATAAAGAACTTAAAAAAAATCAGACCTCCCAAATTTAAAGACTCAATCCAAAAATGAGCATCTGAAATGAATAGATATTTCTCGGACAAAGAAGTAAAAGCAGCAAATAAACATTTCAAACAATATTCAAAATCACTGGTCATTTGAGAGATGAAAATGGAAACAATGATGAGATTCCACCTCACTCCAGAAAGAATGGCTGCCATCATGAAATCAACCAATAACAAATAGTGGCAGGGCTGTGAGGAACGAGGAACCCTGCTCCACTGGTGATGGGAGTGTAGACTTGTGCAACCACTGTGGAAATTGGTATGGAAATAACTCAATGAACTAGGACTGGAAGTCCCATTTGACCCAGCTATTCCTCTGCTGGGCATCTTCCCCAAAGACCTAAAAGAATCATATCACAGTTGTATATGTGCACCCATGTTCATAGCAGCACAGTTTGTAATAGCTAATACTTGGAAGCAGCCCAATTGTCCATCAATTGGAGACTGGATAAAGAAAATGTGGGGTTTTTAATATAAAATGGAGTACTACTTAGCCATAAAAAGTGAGAAATTAGACGTTTATAGCTAAATGGATGCACATTGAGGTGATACCCTTAAGTGAATTAAATAGGACACACATGTGTAAATACTGAATAGTTTCTCTAGTGTGAGAAACTGACAATGTAAATAAGGACTAAAAGGAATAATGGGTAATGTGAAATAGGAAGAAAAGTGGCAAAGGGGAAGAGGAAGTGGGAGGGGTAGGGTAAAGGAAAGAAGGGAATGGAATTAATATGAGAATGAACAAATGGAAGCAAAGTCTTTGTAAATAGGGAGGGATAGAGGAGGGTAGGGAGGGTAGGAGAATGGGGAAAAATTAAGAACTAAGAGAGATTATGTAAAGGTGCAAATTTCCAATGATGAATGTCATTATACTGTATACCTAAAATGTATCAATAAAATTAATTAAAATAAAAATCAGTATAAATAAAAAAGAAAAAGAAATAAAAGGAATAAAAATAGGAAAGGAAGAAGTTAGACTATCATTATTTGTAGATGACATTATACTCTATATAGAAGACCCCGAAAATGCCACCAAAAGCATATAAGTTCTCAAAGTAGGTATTGATGATCCTGTGCATTTCTGCTGGGTCCATCGTAATTTCACCCTTTTCATTACTACTCAGCCAGAAAGAATGAGAAATTGGAGACATTTATAGCTAAATGAATGCAAACTGAAGCCATCCTCTTAAATGAAATAAATAGGACACACTTGTGTAAATAGCAAATAATTTCTCTGATGTGAGAAACTGAAAGAGTAAATAAGGTTCAAAATGTATAATAGATAATGTGAAATAGGGAGAAAAGGTGGAAAGGGGAAGGGGAAGCGGGAGAGATAGGGGAAAGGAAAGTAGGCAATGGAATTAATACGAGAAAATGAAAAAATAGAAGCAAAGTCTTTGTAAATAGGAGTTGAAGGGAGGTCAGGGGAATGGGGAAAAATAAGAATCAAGATATATTATATGAAGACACAAATCTCCAATAATGAATGTCATTGTATTGTATATCTAAAATGTACCAAAAAAGTTAATTTAAACAAAAGAGTTAGATATATCCAAACACTACTCAGCCCTGGAAAATCACTCTAATGATTATAGACTGGGCATTAGTAACCTATGAAGTGCATCTATTAACAACTACATTCTACATAGAAGGAACTTTAATAAAAGACAACAAATACAGATAAAAAATTTTGTCATTTAATATTTTATAATTAAATAAAAGTAACAGATTAATAAAGTGGAAATATTAATATATAGCACAGATAATATAATTTAAATATATAACAGAGCATAAAGTCATAATTGTAGAACAAATGTTGCTAACATTAGAGTTTTAATTGTAAAACTTTGTAAAATTTTATCTGTTAACATTTTACAGAGGTTTGACTTCTAAAAGACAACAAAAACAAATAACAGTTTTATGGCCATACTTTGTATTTCAAAGTGTTTGATACCCAAATAAGATTATGATAGTTGACCCTGCTGCTCCCACTTTAATACTGGTGAAAATGACCATTAGATGTTCAATAACTGAGGCCTGGAGACCAAAGTTAAAAATGATAACTGGGCTAAGAAAAAAGGCAATATTTTGGCCCTTTCCATCAAAAATATACCAAGACCCAAGACACAGTAGAATCTTTCTAAAAGGATCCTACAACTCCACTGAGTAACTCAATGTCACAAGCAGGAAGATTGTTGGACACTAGAGAACAAGAGTCAAAATCAACTAGACCACCACCCCCAGCACCAAGGAGCAGAGCTGTCCCCAGCTCAGAGGAGGTGGACCTACTGAGCCACTGTACCACTGCCCCCAGCTTGGAGGAGCAGAGCTGCCCCCAGCACAGAGGAGGTGAATCTACCTGGCCACCATACCACTGCCACCAGCACTGAGTAGCAGACCTGCCCCCAGTGCAGAGGATGTGAAACTTCCCAGCCACCTTACCACCATCCTGAGTGCCAAGGACCAGAGCCTCTTGGGTGCCAGCAGCACACATTGCTTCCCCCCACCCCTTGTTGAAATGGGAAGACAGCCAAATAAGTCTCAAAACCAGACTTCCAGACTGCCTAAAGCAACCACAAAGGGAAACAAGATGGAACAATCTGATACTCAACAACCTGGACTTTCTGAAATGGCAACAAAAAGAGGATCTGGAAAAAATGAAATCAGAAATAATTTCTCAGATAACAGCAGAGACTCTGCTCTTAGTGCAAGACATGATAAATAAATCTAGAGAGGACACAAATAAAAAAAATAGAGGAGCTGAGGAACATGATGGAATCCCAACATAGGAAACAAATGGAATCCATAAAACAGATGCAAACAGATTTCTAGGAGATCAAAAACTCCATTGAAATTGTATGCAGCACAATGAGACAATGTGTGGACAGAATTTCACATATAGAAGATAAGATTGCAATTAGTGAGCAGCAATAGAAAATTTTCTTTAAAACAGTAAGGGACCATGAGAAATCAATCAAGCAGTTGCTGGACAATGCAAAGAAGAATAACATAAGACTGATTGGAGTCAATGAAGAAACAACATACAAAAAGTTGCTCACACAAGTGATGCCAGAAAACTTCCCAAGCAGGAGGAAAGAACTTGACATACAGATAAGTGAGTCATGTAGGACTCCAACTAGCCTTGATCAAAAACAATTACACATAGGCCTATAACAGTTAAGATAGAAGAACAAAATTCTAGATGAAGTGAGAAAAAAGAAACAAATCACATACAAAGGAAAGCCCATCAGAATCACAGCAGACTTCTCAATGCAAACTCTCAAGGTAAGAAGACCTTGGAGTTATATATTTCAAGCACTAAAGGAAAATAGACTCCAACCAGATTGATATACCCTGCAAAACTATCCTTCCAAATTGATGGAGAAAGAAAATACTTTCATGACAAAGAGTACCTTAGGAACTTCATGAATACCAAACCAGCACTCCAAGAAATTTTAAACAATATTTTAGGAAACAACAATTAGGATCACAACCCCAGGAAGCCAAGCAGAATGTATCCATCAGGCATGACAAGAAATTAAATGTGAAGGGGGAGAATCCAACAAAAAGAGAAAGTCATGACAATGATAAGTCAATGCATATCAGTTATAACCATCAATGTCAATGTTCTCAATTCACCCATCAAAAGAAATAGACTGGCAGAATGGGTCAAGAAGCAAGATCAAGCAATATGCTGGATAAAAGAAACACACTTAATTCAAAAAAACCTCATAGAATGAAAGTTAAAGTGTGGAAAACAATACCACAAGAGAAAAGAACCTAAAAAAAAGCAGGAGTAGCTATCCTTTTTTGCAAATCAAATGGATTTCAAACCAACACTGATTAAGAGAGACAAAGAAGGACACTACATCCTTGTAAAGGGAACAGTCCAAGAGGAAGTGATGACAATCATAAACATACATGCACCAAACACTAGTGCACCCAACTATATAAAACAAACACTAATGGGCATGAAAAATCAAATAAGCACTAATACAATAGTAGTGGGGAACATCAATATCCCACTGTCACAAATAGATCAACTAGACAAAAACTAAGCAACAAAATACTAGAACTCAAACTCAAACAAATGAACTTAACAGATGTTCACAGAGTATTGCACCCCACAAAATCAGAATACACATTCTTTTCAGCTGCACATAGGTCATTCTACAAAATAGACCACATATTCACTCATGGTGATAGGGAAAAGTTTTAAATAACTTAATATATTGAATATTAAGGTAGTTATAGAAGCAAAATGGGTAATGTGTTCCTTTAAGATTTGCTTTTCCCATAGCTATTGTTGTTTAAGGTGACTTTAAGGTGACAGTTATCTGACCCTTTAACCAGTAACTTCATTAACCTAACAAAGCTGCAATAGCTGGGAGAATTTACAATGTATATGTGCCTACCTTGTGTCTGTGACTTGTAAATAGGAACTGGAATTGTATTTACACATCAAAGACCACTGGGGATGAGATAATGGCTAGAAAGGATATAAAAAGGAAACACTGAACAAAGGGGTGTGAGGATACTAACCAGACCAGCTCCTGGCAGTCCCATCCACTTTCAAGTAGAACTTTTATTATTTTACTGGAATTCTGTGTCTCCATGTATTTATTTCCGAGATTTCTGGAATATTTGGCTCCCTGACCGGGAATAGGGAATGAAATAGCCCTTTTGGGCATCAGCCTGAACCCCACTGGAGGGAGCAGCTCTCCGTCTCCTCGAGAGGGGAGACATGACCCTGGGACTAACTTCCTAGGCTCCGCAACAGGAAAAGGAGACCCCTTTGCCAGTTGCAGATCACCCAAAACCGAAATGGAAGACAACAGAAGGAGTTCTGCTGCTGTTGGTTTCTTGTCTGTCTTCTTCCTTTGCTGGGTGAGAAACCCTGGGAAACCCCCCAGTCATTAATTTATGGTTTTGCTTTGGTTTTACTTTGTGAATTTGTATTTTTTAACTTTGAGCAAATGCAGCGCAGGGGCCTGATCACCCCTTGTGCTTTGCCATGTGGGAAGGTATCTCCTCCCATTTGTTTTGGTTCACTTAGTGAACTTTGGAGAAAAATAGTGCAGGGGCCTGATCATCCCTTGCGCTTTGCCATTTGGGGAGGTAGCTTCTTTCATTTGTTTTGATTACAGTTAAGGGGTCACCAGGAGGGAATGTGATAACTTCTGAAGAAATGTGTGAGTGAAAGGGTTCTAGATAGGAGAGTGAGTGGAACAAGCTGCAGAACAAGACAGAGGGAGAAGATGCTTGCACTTAGAGTCCTTCTGGAGTCATGGAACTTGTGTGTGGTCTGTCTTTTGGTTCTGTGGTTGCATTTAAAAAACACACAATGGTGAGCTTGTGGAACAGCCCACCTTAGACTGAACAGACCTTAAAGTGGCCAAGAGGCCTGCAGCCAGTCAGGTGAGTGAGTGATCCCCCACCTTTGTTTGTCTTGTGTCTCTATACAAGGGTACCCATACACACAGTAACACTCTGATCAGCTGATCATGGGGACAGAAACATCTTGTCCTGCTGTTTTTGAATGCATGCTTAAGCATTTTAAGAAAGGTTTTACTGGAAATTATGGTATTAAGATGAAGCCCCCAAACTTAGAGCCCTTTGGGAGTTAGAATGGCCCAAGCTTTGCCTAGCTGGGCCAACTGAGAGATCCCTAGATGAGGGTCTCATCAGGTCTGTCTGGCTAACAGTCACCACCCCTGGATGGAAACATCCAGATCAATTTCCCTATATTGATTTATGGCTCAAATTTTGCCACAGAATGCCTCCTTGGCTTCATATGTGTGCCCCAGAAGCAAAAAGCAATATTCTGGTCCTCCGTCAGAAAGGGGATGATGATGAAAAGAAACTGGTCCTTTCAGACCTGGACCAAGAGAATTTAGACTTTCCCCCTCCTTTTGAGTTGCTAAATTCACAAGTGCAGAGGAGGTGGGGACAAAAACATGAGCACTACTGGGCTTTAGACTGCAAAAGGGTGCATGCTGTGGTCAGACTCAGAGAGGATTGAATAGGGCTCACACTCAAATTGGAAAAAAATTGACAAGAAAAAAGTAATGGATTGAAGACAGCTAAGATAGCACTGAAGGGCATAAAACAAAGCCAGAGGAAGTAAAAAATTTTACAAGCAAAATCAAGCTACAAATGTTAGCTAATTCATAAATGTATCTGTGTTTCAGTTTGAGTTGATGTTTAATTGGTGTGCTTAAAATGTTTCTTGTAGCTTGCGACCAAGACAGGATGAGGAGGACACCCCCAGGCACACCCACCAGCCACCAGCTTGGCTGAGCAGGGCCAAGCAGGGATGAATGGGGCCGAGCAGTTGCAGCCTGACTGGAACCTGATTCCTCCAGCTTGCTCCACCAGCTTGTGACCAAGACAGGCTTGCAACCAAGACAGGGTGAGGAGGACCCCCCCCACCCTGGCATGCCCACCAGCCTCCAGCTTGGCTGCATGGGTGACTGCAACAACAGGCCCCTCCTCACCCCCCACCTCTGGCCTTCTGGCTGTGCAGCTACTTGGTTCCACATTGCAGAAGCACAGGGGGACATAAAAGCCATTGTTCTGAGCTACAGAAGTGAACATCACCAGACCACTGTTTTTGTTAAATTGGAAGGATCATCAGCTCCCACCAGAACCTGGACTTTCTTCAGTGGAAAGGCAGCTGAAACCTGCAATAGAATCTTGCAGAGTGTAACCCTGCAGGAGAACAGGGAGGTCAACTTGGGACTTGCACTGAGAAATCTCCCTGAATGTCATGGATCTGGGACTAGCTTACTGAGTCTCATTGACTTATAACTGCACACTTTTTCCCACATTGCCTATTTAGAAAGCAGAGACATATTCTGAAGGAGGACCTTCACTTTTACAGGTGATAGATTAATAACTACCACAAATTGTCATTCTCTAATCTGTATTTGATGCTATGGTGTTGCTGATTGCATCACTTGGGCTAAGGTATTGTGATTGATCTAATGAATTGTCCTTCCTGATATAATGAAAATGAGAGCCTCAGACCCATTGGAGACTCAAAATCTGAAGACCAGATATATCTGGAAGACACCTCTGAGAAGTAATCATTTCAAAAGTGTTCCAAATACATCAACAAAAGTACTTACAATAAACAACTTCAAAATATCAACCTAGGAAATAAACCAAGGACAATACCCAAAACAAAAATGAGAAGACATTTAAGCAAGTCACAAACTCAGACTTCCACCCCACAAAAGGCAAATTCTGGGGGAAATGAGGTGGAAAAGTCTGGTAATCAACCACCAGGACACCCTGAAATGATAGCACAGGAAGTATCAAAACAGATGAGTGAGGCTCTAGAAAAATTCAAAGCAGACCTAATCTCCCAGATAACTACAGAGATGGTGAGCAGAGTTAAAGGCATGGTTAGAGGCTCTAGAAAAGAAAGTGATAAAAAAAATAGATGAGCTCAGAAACATGCTGGAAGGCATGAATGCCCTGCATAAGAAAAAAATGGAAACCATGATCACCCAACATAAGAAGGAAATGGAATCCATGAAACAAACTCAAACAGATATTCAGGAGATTAAAAACTCAATTGAAAGCATGCAGATTAAGAGAATCTGAAGACAGAATATCAGAAATAGAAGACAATATTGTGGTGAAGGACCATGAAGACAGAGATTTCTTAAAAATAATAAGGGACCATGAGAAATCAATTCATCAACTGCTAGATGATGCAAAGAACAATAACATAAGAATGAAAGGAGTCCATGAAAAATCAGGAGAAAGTACAATTGACAAAAAAACTGTTCACAGAAGTAATAGTAGAAAACTTCCCAAACAGAGGTGGAGAATTGGACATACTGATAAGTGAGGTATATAGAACTCCACCTAGCCACGATCAAAAAAAATCTACACTTAGACATATAATAGTCAAGATTCCAGAAACCCAACAGAAGAACAAAATCCTACAGGCAGTTAGAGAACAGAAACAAATCACCTATAAAGGAAAGCCCATTAGAATCATGGCAGACTTCTCAACACAAACTCTCAACTCAAGGAGAGCCTGGAGTCAAGTATTTCGAACCCTAAAAGAAAATAATTTCCAACCTAAACTGTTTTATCCTGCAAAATTATCTTTTGAAATCGATGGGGAAATTAGATACTTCCATGAAAAAGAACACCTAAGAAATATCATGAACACCAAACCAGAACTCCAAACAAATCTAAGAAATATCCTAGAAAAAGGCAATGAAGGTCACAACTCCATGAGGCTCAACAGAGGGAAGCCACCAGGCAAGGTAAGACACTAAAGGGAAAGGGGGAAAAGAAATAAGAGCCAACAACAGTAAAATGTCATAATAAGGATGAGTCAATATCTATCAATTACAAACATTAATGGTAATGGCCTCAATTCACCAATCAAAAGAAACAGACTGACAGAATGGATTAAGAAGCAAAATCCAGCAATATGCTGTATACAAGAAACACACCTAACTCAAAAGGAAATTCATAGACTGAAAGTAAAAGGATGGAAAATGGCTGTCCATGTGACAGGAACCTAGAAAAAAGCAGGGGTAGCAATCTTATTTGCAGACAAAGTAGATTTCAAACCAAAACTAATTAAGAGAAACAAAGATGGTCATTAAATCCTTGTGAAGGGAACAATCCAAGAGGAAGAGATGACAATCCTAAATATATATGAACCAAATATGAATGCCCCCATCTATACAAAACAAATATTAATGGACATGAAAAACCAAATAACCATTAATACAATTATAGTGGGGGACCTCAATAACCCACTATCACAAATAGACAGATCATCTAGACAAAAAATTAACAAGGAAATTTAAGAATTGAGCCAAGTTATTGAACAAATGGACTTAGTAGATATTTGCACACTGTTCCACCCACAAAATCAGAATACGGATTCTTTTTGGCTCCTCATGGGTCATTCTCCAAAATAGATCACATGCTAGCTCATAGGATATGTCTGAGTCAAAGTAAAAGAATTGAAATTACCCCTGTATATTACCAGATAATAGTGCAATAAAATTGGAGGTCAATAACATAAGAAACTGCAAAACTCCCACAAACATATGGAAATTGAATAACACCATCCTGAGTAACCAATGGGTCACAGAGGAAAGTAAAGAAGAAATTAGACAGTTTCTACAAGTAAATGATAATGCCAGTACAGTATACAGGAATCTATAGGATGCAATGAAAACAGTTCTATGAGGGAAATTCACAGCAGTGAATGTCTATATTAGGAAAACAGAGAGAACTCAGATAAGTAACCTAATGCAAAACCTCAAGCTCCTAGAGAAAGAAGAGAATAATAAACCGAAAACTCATACAAGAGGGGAAACTGTAAAGATCTGAGCAGAAATCAATGCAATGGAGACTAAGAGAACAATACAAAAAATCAATGAATCAAAGAGTTGGTTTCTTGAAAGAATAAATAAAATTGATAAACCTTTAGCTGACCTTATCAAAAAAAGGAAAGAAAAGGCTCAATTCCATGCAATTAAGAATGAAAAAAGTGAAGTCACGACAGACCCAGCAGAAATCCAGAGGATCATCACTTCCTACTTTGAGAACCTCTACTCCAATAAAATGGAAAACACAGAAGAAATGGACAGATTTCCAGATGCATACGAATTGTCAAAGTTAAATGAAGAAGATATAGAAATTCTAAACACCCCAATTACAATGAGGGAAATTGAAAATGTAATGAAAAATTTACCAACAAAGAAAATCCCAGGTCCTGATGGCTTCATTGCTGAATTCTACAAGACATTTTAAGAACTAATGCCATTACTCTTTAAACTCATCAAGGAAATTGAAAGGGAAGCAAGGCTTCCAAATTCATTCCTGGAACCAAGTGTTACTTTGATTCCAAAACCAGGGAAAGACCCAACCCCAAAAGAGAACTACAGGCCAATATCCCTAATGAAAATACATGCAAAAATCCTCAACAAGATACTGGCAAACAGAAATACAGAGGGTCATCAAGAAGATCAAACACCCTGACCAAGTCGGATTTATCCCAGGGATGCAAGGTTGGTTCAACATTTGTAAATCAATAAATGTAATGCACGATATTAACAGAGTCCAGGACAAAACCATATGATGATCTCAATAGATGCAGAAAAAGCATTCAACAAAATCCAGCCCTATTCATGATAAAAACCCTACAGAAAATTGGAATAGAAGGTCTTTATCTCAACCTGATGAAGGCAATCTATGAAAAACCAACAGCCAACATCATACTAAATGGTCAAAAACTGAAAACTTTCATACTAAAATCAGGAAGAAGATAAGGATGCCCACTATCCCCACTCCTGTTCAATATAGTTCTGGAAACATTAGCCACAGCAATTAGAAAAGAGAAAGAAATAAAAAGAATAAAGATAGGAAACGAAGAAGCTAAACTATCTTATTTGCTGATGATATTATGCTTTACATAGAAGACAAAAAAAACTCTACCAAAAGACTTCTAGACTTAATTGACAGATTCAGTAGAGTAGCTGGATGTAAGGTCAACACTCAAAAAACAATAGCCTTTTTATACACAAATAGCAGACTCACTGAGAGAGAAATTAGGGAAACAATTCCTTTTGCACTAGTATCCAAAAATGAAATATCTAGGAATCAATCTAACAAAGGAAGCAAAAGTCCTCTACACTGAAAACTACAGCACCCTGAAAAAGGAGATCGAGAAGGATATAAGAAAATGGAAAGACATCCCTTTTTCCTGGGTAGGAAGAAGCAATATAGTGAAAATGGCCATAATTCCAAAACTACTGTATAGATTCAATGCAATGCTGAATGAAATTCCAATATACTTCACAGAACTAGAGAAAACAATTCAAAAATTCATTTGGAACCAGAAGAGACCTAGAATAGCAAAAGCAATTCTGGGCAACAGAGACATGGCTGGGGGTATCACAATCCCCAACTTGAAGATATACTACAAAGTTAATGTTATAAAAACAGCATGGTAGTGGCAAAGAAACAGACCCAAGGATCAGTGGAACAGATTAGAAGATGCACAAACAACTTCAGACATACTCAGCCACCTCGTCTTTGACAAAGGCCTCAACCACCCTCACTGGAGGAAAGATAGCTTATTTAATAAATGGTGTTGGAATACTGGATTTTAACCTGTGAAAGATTAAAACTAGACCCATATCTATCACCATGCACTAAACTAAGATTGAAGTGGATTAAAGATCTAAATATTAAGACAGAAACACTAAACTTGCTGGAAGATAAGTTAGTTAGAACTCACGAAGATATTGGCATAGGAAAAGACTTTATGAACAAAACCTCAATAGAACAGGAGCTAGCAGAAAGAATCAACAAGTAGGATTTCATCTTACTGAAAAGCTTCCGCACTGCAAGAGAAACCACCGACAGAGTTAACAGACAACATACAATGTGGAAAAACATTTTTAGCAAATGTAACTCAGACAAAGGGCTACCATCTAGAATATATAAAGAACTGAAAAAAATCAGACCCCCCCAAATTCATAGACCCAATTCAAAAATGGGCATTTGAAATGAACAGATATTTCTCAGACAAAGAAGTAAAAGCATCAAATAAACATATGAAAAAATGCTCAACATCACTAGTCATTTGAGAGATGAAGATGAAAACAACACTGAGATTCCACCTCACCCCAGAAAGAATGACTGCTATCAAGAAATCAACCAATAACAAATGTTGGCAGGCCTGTGGGGAAAGGGGAACACTGATCTACTGCTGGTAGGAGTGTAGACATGTGCAACCACTGTGGAAATCAATATCAAGATAACCTCAAAGAACTAGGATTGGAAGTCTCATTTGACCCAGCTATTATCCTGCTGGGTATCTTCCCAAAAGAATTAAAAGAATCATACCACAGTGATATATGCGCACCTATGTTTATAGCGGCACAGTTTGTAATAGCTAAAGCTTGGAAATAGCCCAAGTGCCCATCAACTGGAAACTGGATAAAGAAGATGTGGGGTTTTTTTTTTATAAAATGCAGTACTATTCAGCCATAACGAACAAGAAACTAGAGTCATTTATAGCTAAATGGATGCATATTGAGGCCATACTCTTAAGTGAAATAAATAGGGCACACGTGTAAATACCAAATAGTTTCTCTAGTGTGAGAAACTGAGAGTGTAAATAAGGATTAAAAGGATTACTAATAATTGATACTTTGAAATAGGAAATGTCCAAAGGTATAAGGGTGGTGGGAGGAGACTGGGAAAGGAAATAATGGAAAGGAAAAATTATGAGAAAAAAATGGAAACAAAATCTATGTAAATAGGGAAGGGCAGAGGGATGAAGGGTTCACAGGTACTGGGGAAAAAGTAAGAACCGAGATACATCATGTACAGGTACAAGCACCCAATGATAAATGTAAATGTATTGTATATCTAAAATGTACCAATAAAAGAATATAAGCAAAAAAATATTTCTTGTACATTGCAAATTCTTCAATTGTAATTATAGGGTTACCTTGCTCTTTTCTGTACTTTTTTGATAAAAAACCTCAAGGTTACTACATTCTATTGGCAGCCAACCGAATTTAAAGAGTAGCAATCTGAGAACAAAAAAGGAACTCTTTAAAATTTTAACAACTAAAAACAAGTTTGTGATAAAAGGTCTATAGTAAGTGAGATAAAAAATAGTAAAACGGTATAAGTAAAAGAGATACAATTTTGATATAAAAATTTTGTATGTTTTTCGTGTTAAATACATAAAAAGAGATATACAAGACCAGAAGGCCTAGGTATGTCAAAAGATGTGCAAAAGTGATTTATCAAGAAAATATGTATGTTTGTTCATTGGTTTCAAGTTTGTTATAAAAATTTAAATGTTTACATTGGTTGTGATCAAAGGGTTAAATTCTATATATGTTACTATAATATGTGTACATTGGTCATCTTCAAAGGGCTTAGGAGCCAACAGGTTACAATATGACCCCCTCCTTTATAGTGAATTAGAAAAAATGACTGTTGGGAAAAGGGACAAATATGTCAGACCAAGGTACGGTATTTTCGATTTGACTTAAAAACAAAAAAAGGACAAAGGAGTCTAGGTCCAGAGAAAAAGAAAGTCATTTATTCTCTGCCAAGAGCCCTCCAAAATGCTTCAATTATTTGATTCTATCTTTGCTACCCATTGTCCTTATTGGGAGGACTGTAAAAAAAACTTTGTAGAACTTTGTTAATCTCTAAAGAAATGCAGAGAGTTTTAGGAGAAATTAAAAAGATTAAGGCCCCTAGAATGCCAGAATCCAGATGCTTGGCATGAACAGCAGTTTCCAGTAAATGAGCAGCCCAATTGGAACCCCAACACCCCAGGAGGCCAGGACAGCTTAAGCAATTATGAGATGGCTCTCCTGGCAGGGACACAAGCCATGAGTAAAAGGCCTACAAATATGATTAAAGTGCTAGAAACACAGCAGAAGCCCAATGAGAGCCCTGAGAGATTTTATGAGTAGCTCTGTAAAGTTTACAGAATGTATACACCTTTTTATCCTGCTGTTCCTGATAACCATCAGATAATCAATAGGACTTTGTGACTCAGTCAGCTCAAAATATTAGAAGGAAAATTCAAAAGCAAGAAAATTGGCAGGGTATGAATATAACACAATTGCTACAATTGGCTAGGAAAGTGTATGTCAATAGATAGTCAACAAGAGAGAAAGAATGGGCTAAGAGGAAAGATGAATGAGATAAGAGAGAGCTGAGGGAGTTTCTTGGGGCAACAGGCTTCTGTAAAATTTGGATTCTTGGTTTTGCAGAGATCACTAAACCTCTTTATGAAGCCCTAAAGGAAAAAGAAAAAAATCATTTACTTTCGGCTATAGAAAAAAAACCTTTTAAAAAACAAAAACTGACCTTAGCAGCCACCCCTGCTTTAGGCATACTGGATATAAAGCAGCCTTTTGTTCTATATATGATGAAGAAAATCATGTAGCCCTTGGAGTATTAACCCAAGAAGTAGGCCCATGGAACTAACCAGGGGCATACTTGTCTAAAACTTTAGATCCAGTAACAAAAGTGTGGCCTCCTTGCCTTTGGGCCTTGGCAGCCTGAGTTTTATTAATCCAAGAAGCAGGCAAGCTAACTCTATGTCAGGAACTGACTGTGCAGTTTCCACACATGGTCTTGGAACTGTTGAACACAAGAGGGCATCGATGGCTCTCAAATAATCAGGTTACTCAGTACCAAGCCCTTCTCTGTGAGAACCCCTGCTCATGGTTTATTCCTGTAAAAGCTTTAAATCCTGCCACCTTGTGCCCACAGAGACAGGCTCTCCCAATCATGACTGCTTGAGTGTCACCCATGAGCTCTTTTCCAGCTTTCTGACCTACAAATGACACCCTTGTCCAATCCTGACCTCATTCTGTTCACATATGGGAGCAGCTTCATGGAAGATGGGGGTTCATCATACTGGATAGGTGGTAACCGAGAAGGATGAGGTGATCCTAGCCGGGGCCCCTTCCTAGTCAGCATAGTGTGCTGAGCTCTGGGCACTCATACAGGCACTCCTATGGGCAAAGGGTAAAAAGGTAAAAAAAAAAATATATATATATATATATATATATATACACACATATATGTGTGTGTGTACAGACTTTCACTATGCATTTGCTACATTGCACACCCACCATTGATATGATTCACTGAGAGCGAGGTCTTCTCACAGGAGAAGGGAAGCAAATTAAAAATAAACAGGAAATTATACAGTTGGTAGAGGGAGTATGGGAACCTCGCAAAGTCACAGTAATACATTGTTCAGGACATCAGAAAGGCAAAGATTTCATTGCACAAGGTAAAAATAAAGCTGATGCTGAAAGTCGAGAAAGACAATGCACTCAAAGCCCTGCTCTCACCATGCCAGAGGCTGGTGAGTCAATTCACAGCTGAAGAATGGAAGCACCAACAAGGACAACATGGATTATTGTGAAGTGCCAGATCACCACTGCTTTAAATCTCTTTGTTTTCAAACTCCAGGTGTTTAAGCCTAGTGATGAAAAGTTTGATGAACAATATGTGACTTTTAAAATGGTAAAATGGGAACCAGAAGGCTATCCATTTACAATATTCTTTGATGCCTGCCCAAAGGAACATTATGGGGGACATAGGGTAGCTTCTGACTGTGGGGCCTATTGTAATGAGAAATTATATTGCAAAGAGAAAACACAAGTTTGTATCAATGCTTCCCTTGTTGGATGAGCCACTAGTAATTGTTACAATTATAAACAAGGTCAATGTAATCCTATATCTATGTATATGCCAGCCCCATGGGATCCTATTTGGCTACAAAGAGTAACATAGTTCATTAAAACAAGAAATTAGAAAAGATCTTGAGGAAATTTGAGACACACTTTAGGCTTTAGAAACCCAACTAGATTCACTGGCCAATGCTGAATTACAGGATAGGCATGCTCTCAATTTCCTAACAGCCCAGAAAGGAGGCACTTGCTTATTTCTTGTTGAAGAGTTTTGTTATTATGCTAATAAATATGGTGTAGTACAAGAATCAGTAGACAAACTGAAAGGTCAGATCAAGGCTCTTGAGGAACTTGGTATAGGAGAGCCAACCTATGGGATTAATTTTACTTGGGAAGGATGGAAAACTTGGATAGGACCTCTTCTGAGTCCCCTTCTTGATATAATATTAATATTAATGTTTGGTCCTTATGTCATCCAATGGATTTCAAAATTTATATAGCAGCACAATGCTGCAGCATAATACTACCAAATGCTAGTGTTAAGAAATGTAGATAAATGGGATAGAACTTATAATGGATAGAATTATCCCAAAGTAAACAGAAGGAGGAATGATAGGGAAAAGTTTTAGATAACTTAGTATACTGAATATTAAGGTAGTTGTAGAAGCAAAATAAGTAATGTGTTCCTTTAAGATTTGTTTTTCCTGAAACTCTTGTTGTTTAAGGTGACTTTAAGGTGACAGTTATCTGACACTTTAACCAGTAACTTCATTAACCTAACAAAGTTGCAATAGCTGGGAGAATTTACAATGCATATGTGCCTATCTTGTGTCTGTGACTTGTAAATAGGAACTGGAATTGTATTTATACATCAAAGACCACTGGGGATGAGATAATGGCTAAAAAGGATATAAAAAGGAAACACTGAACAAAGGGGGGCATGGATACTAATCAAATGAGTTTCTGGTGGTCCCACCCACTTGCAAGTAGAACTTTTACTATTTTACCCAAATTCTGTGTATCCATGTATTTCTTTCCAAGACTAGTGGAACAATAGAACATGTTTAACTAAGTGCAAAGGAATTGAAGTTATCCCCTGTATATTATCAGACAATAGTACAATAAAATTGGTGATCAACAGCAAAATAAACCACAGGAATTTCATAAAAACATGGAAACTGAAAAACACACTTCTGAATAACCAATGGGCCACAGAGGAAATTAAAGAAGAAATCAGACAGTTCCTACAACTAAATGACAATGACAATAAAACATACCAGTATCTATGGGACACAGTGAAAGCAATCTTAAAAGGAAAATTCAGAGCAGTAAATACTCACATGAGGAAAACAGATCAAGCCAAATTAACCTGATGCAGAACATCAAACTTGTAGAAAAAGAAGAGCAAGACAAATCCAAAGCACATTCAAGGGAGGAAATTATAAAGATCAGAGCAGAAATAAATGCAATGGAGACTAAGAATAATACAAAAAAAATCAATGAAGCCAAGAGTTGGTTCTTTCACAGAATAAACAAAATTCACAATCCCTTAGCCAACCTTATCAGAAAAAGGAAAGAACAGGCCCAAATCCATGCAATTAGGAATGAAAAGTATGAAATTACAATGGACCCAGCAGAAATCCATAGGATCATCAATACTTACTTCGAGAACGTATATGCTAATAAGATGGAAAACACAGAAGAAATGAACAGATTCCTAGATGAGTATGAATTACCAAAGTTGAATGAAGATCACCTAAAAATTCTGAATAACCCAATATCAATCAATGAAATTGAAAATGTAATTAAAAACTTACCAACTAAGAAAAACCTGGGTCCTGATGGCTTCACTGCTGACTTCTGGAAGACATTTAGAGAGGAAATACAGCCACTATGGTTTAAACTCTTCAATGAAATTGAAAGGGAAGCAATACTCCTTAATTCTTTCTTGGAAGCAAGCATCACCTTGATCCCCAAAGCAGAGAAAGACCCAACTGAAAAAGAGAACTATAGGCCAATCTCACTAATGAACATAGATGTAAAAATCCTTACTAAGATACTGGCAAATAGAATGCAGAAGACCATCAAGAAGATCATACGCCTTGACCAAGTGTAATTCATGCCAGGGATCCAGGGATGGTTCAACATATGAAAATCAATAAATGTAATACACTATATCAATACAGCCAAGGACAAAAACCATATGATCATCTCCATAGATGCAGGAAAAGAATTTGAGAAATTCCAACATGCATTTATAATAAAAACCCTACAAAAAATTGGAATAAACAGTCTCTACCTCAATCAGAAAAAAGTAATGTATGAAAAACCAACAGCCAATATCATACTAAATGGTCAAAAACTGAAATCCTTCACACTAAAATCAGCAACAAGACAAGGATGTCCACTGTCACCACTGCTGTTCAATATCATTTTGGAAACATTAGCCATGGCAATTATACAAGAGAAAGAAATAAAAGAAATAAAAATAGGAAATGAAGAAGAAAAATTGTCATTATTTGCAGATGACATGATATTCTATATAGGAGACACTAAGAACTCCCCCAAAAGTCATCTAGACTTAGTAAGCAAATTCAGTAAAGTAGCTGGATACAAGCCTAACACAAAAAATGAATAGCTTTCCTCTACATGAACAGCAGACTCACTGAGACAGAAATAGGGAAAAGAAGTCCTTTCACAGTAGCATCCAAAAAACTGAAATACCTAGGAATCAACCTAAAAAACAAATCAAAGAACTTTTCTCTGATACCTGAAGCACTATGAAAAGAGAGACTGAAGAAGATATCAGAAAATGGAAAGACATCCCTTGCTCCTGGGTAGGAAGAGTCAACGTAGTGAAAATGGCCATACTTCCAAAACTGTTACATAGATTCAGTGCAAACCCATTTGAAACTCCAGCAGCATAGTTCAAAGAACTTGAGAAAAAAAATCCAAAAATTCATTTGGAACCAGAAGAAACCTACAATCACAAAAGCAATTCTAGGCAACAGAGACATGGCAGGGGGTATCACAACCCCCCAACTTGAAACTATACTACAAAGCTATTGTGATAAAAAAGCATGTTACTGGCAAAGAAACAGACTTGAGGAACAGTGGAACTGGTTAGAAGATGCAGAAACAACTCTAGACATGCTCAGCTACCTCATCTTTGACAAAAGAGCCAAAGACCCTCACTGGAGGAAAGATAGCTATCTTAATAAATGGTGCTGGCAAAATTGGGTTTCAATATGCCAAAGATTAAAACTAGATCTATATCTCTCTACATGCACTAAACTAAAATCCAAACGGATTAAAGATCTAAATATTAAAACAGAAATTCTGAACAGGCTGGAACAGAGGTTAGGTAGGACTCTTGAAGACATTGGTGTAGGAAAAGATTTTATGAACAAGACCTTAGTTGCCCATGAACTAACACAAATAACCAACAAGTAGAATCTCTTCTTATTAAAAAGCTTCTGCACAGCAAGAGAAACTACTAACACTGTGAAAAGACAACCCACAAGGTGGGAAAACATTTTCACCTGCTATTCCTCAGACAAAGGTCTACTATCTAGAATCTATAAAGAACTTTAAAAAATCAGACCTCCCAAATTTAAAGATCCAATCCAAAAATGGGCATCTGAAATGAACAGACATTTCTCAGACAAAGAAGTAGAAATAGTAAATAAACATATGAAAAAATGTTCAACATTACTGATCATTTGAGAGATGCAAATGAAATCAATGCTGATGTTTCACCTCACCAGAAAGAATGGCTTCTATCATGAAATCAACCAATAACAAATACTGACAGGGCTGTGGGGAAGGAGGAACACTGTTCCACTGGTGGTGGGAGTGTAGAATGGTGCAACCACTGTGGAAATAGGTTTGGAAATACCTCAAAGAACTAGGACTGGAAGTCCCATTTGACCCAGCTGTTCCCCTGCTGGGTATCTTCCCTAAAGAATTAAAAGAATCATACCACAGTGATATATGTGCACCCATGTTCAAAGCAGCACAGTTTGTGATAGCTAAAACTTGGAAACAGGCCAAATGTCCGTCAACTGGAGACTGGATAAAGAAAATATGTTTTTTTTTTTTTTTTTTTAATGGAGTACTACTCAGCCATACCGATGAGAAATTAGAGACATTTATAGCTAAGTGGATGCACATTGAGGTGATAATATTAAATGAAATATATAGGACACACATGTGTAAATACCAAATAGTTCCTCTAGTGTGAAAATCTGAAAGTGTAAATAAGGACTAAAAGGTATAATAGAAAATGGTACATAGGAAGAAAGGGGGCAAAGGGGAAGGGGAAAGTGGGAGGGGTAGGGTAAAGGAAAGAAGGGAATGGAATTAATATGAGAACATGAAAAAATGGAAACAAAGTCTTTATAAACAGGGAGGGATGGAGGGGTTGAAGGGAGGACTGGCGAATGGGGAAAAAATAAGAACCAAGAGAGTTTATGTAAAGGTGAAAATTTCCAATGATCAATGTTATTATACTGTATACCTAAAATGTACCAATGAAATTAATTAGTGAGAAAGAGTCAACCATATACATTGTGTTAAGAGGAGGTTCACCAAACAGGGAAAGTATCTCCCATGCTTCTATGGGAACCCATATGATCAAGTAAGACCAATTCTAGAAAATGGCACTGATAGAGGATCTAAGAACTTCTGCATGTGGTTCAAACTTCATCCCTGAGGGCCTCAAATTATATATATATGTATATATCATAGATAGTTATAGAGAATAATTTTAATTACCACAGTTCTCACTTGAACTTGTTCTTAAGGACCCAACAGGAAAATAAAACCAAAAAGATATATATAAAGAATTTTAATAATATTAAACACAAAGCTATGCTATATATAAAAAGGAGGTCGAAATAGTGCAGTAGCTCCTGCTGGCAATCTAGAGCTACACCTATAACTTATTACTATTACAGCTCAACAAGGCTGCAAAGTTACAGTGGCAGCTATAGAGGCATAAGACCTACTTTAAATCCTTCAGCTAAAATAGTCCTTCAAAATCACAGAGCCTTCAGTTTCCTTCTGGCTGAAAGCAGAACTTATGCACTCATGAGCAAAACCAATTATCCTTAGATAAATAATTCACATCATTTGAAAGAAAGCCTAAAGACTATAAAAAAGAAAACAGACTCAGACCATAAACAGGAAGGTCTAGGATCCAGCAGTTGCAATACATACAGAAATCCTTTAAAAACAGTGCCTGGACTGGGCTCCTTACCTTAATCACCCCAACCTGTCTTTTCATTCTGGTTTTTATGTTTGAGCCATACATTCTTTTTTTTCCATTAAGCTTATTGGTACATTTTAGATATACAATACAGTTACATTCATCATTGGGATCTTGTACCTTTACATGAATTATCTTGGTTCTTATTTTTTCCCCATTCTCCTACCCTCCCTTCACCCCCTCCACCCCTCCCTATTTACAAATACTTTGTTTCTAATTTTTCCTTTTCTCATATTTTTTCTTTTCCCTTCTTTCCTTTCCCATACTACTCCCACTTCCCCTACTCCTTTAGACCTTTTCTTCCTATTTCACATTATCATTTATACATTTTGATCCTTATTTACACTTTTAGTTTTTCACAGCAGAGAAACTATTTGGTTTTTACACATCTGTGCCCTATTTATTTCACTTAAGAGTATAGCCTCAATGTGCATCTATTTATCTATAAATGTCTCTAGTTTCTCCTTCTTTATGGTTGAGTAGTATTAAATTTTATTTTAAAAGACCACATCATCTTTATCCAGTCTCCAGTTGATGGGCAACTGGGCTGTTTCCAACTTTTAGCTATTACAAACTGTGCTGCTATAAACATGGGTAGACATATATTGCTGGGGAATGATTCTTTTAACTCTTTTGGGAAGATGCCCAGCAGAGGAATAGCTGCATTAAATGGGACCTCTAATCCTAGTTTTTTGGGGTATCTCCATACTGATTTCCACAGTGGTTGCACCAGTCTGCACTCCCACGAACAATGAAGAAGGGTTCCTTTCTCCCAATAATCACACCAGTATTTGTTATTGGTTAGTTTCTTGATAGCAGCCATTCTTTCTGGGGTGAGGTGAAATCTCAGCATTGTTTTCATTTGCATCTCTCAAATGACCAGTGATGTTGGACATTTTTTTCATATGTTTATTTCCTATTTCTACTTATTTTTCTGGGAAATGTCTGTTCATTTCAGATGCCCATTTTGAAATTGGGTCTTTATATTTGGGGTCTGATGTTTTTTATTTCTTTATATATTCTAGATAGTAGACCTTTTTCTGAAAATTTTTTCCCACATTGTAGGTTGTCTCTTAGCTCTGTTGGTGATTTCTCTTGGAGTGCAGAAGCTTTTTAATAAGATGAGACACCAGTTTTTGATTCTTTGTGCTATTTCCTGTGCTACTGAGTATTTGTTCCTAACATCTTTTCCTATGTCATGTCTTTGAGAGTTCTACCTAACTTATCATCCAGCAAGTTTAATGTTTCTGTTTTAATATTTAGATTTTTAATCCAGTTGGATTTTAGTTTAGTGTATGGTGAAAGATGAGGGTCTAGTTTTAATCTTTGGCAATTTGAAATCCAGTTTTTCCAACACCATTTATTAAAGAGGCTATCTTTCCTCCAGTGAGGATGGTTGGCTCCCTTGTCAAAGATGAGGTGGCTGAGTATGTCTGAAGTTGTTTCTGCATCTTCTAATCTATTCCACTCATCCTCAGGTCTGTTTCTTTTCCAATACCATACTGTTTTTATCACAGTGGCTTCACAGTATTGTTTCAAGTTGAGAATTGTGATACCCCCTGCCATGCCTCTGTTGCCTAGAATTCCTTTTGCTATTCTAGCTCTCTTCTGGTTTCAAATGAATTTTTGGATTGTTTTCTCTTGTTCTGTGAAATATGATGTTGGGATTTCAATCAGGATTGCATTGAAACTGTATAGAAATTTTGGAAGTATGGCCATTTTCACTATGTTGATTCTTCCTACTCAGGAACAGGGGATGTCTTTCCATTTTCTTACATCCTCTTTGGTGTCTTTTTTCTCATTGCTGTAGTTCTCAATGTAGAAGTCTTTTGCTTTCTTTGTTAGATTGATTCCTGCATATTTCATTTTTTGAGATGCTGCTGTGAAAGGAATTGTTTCCCCAATTTCTCTCTCAGTGAGTTTTTATTTGTGTACAAGAAGGCTATTTTATTTTGAGTGTTGACCTTGTATCCAGCTACTCTACTGAATCTGTCAATGATGTCTAGCAGTCTTTTGGCAGAGATTTTTGGTGTTCTATGTAGAATATCATATCATCAGCAAATAATGACAGCTTAAATTCTCCTTTTCCTATCTTTTTTTTTTTTTTTTTGATACTGGGGATCAAACTTGGGTCCTTGCACTTGTGCAGCAGGTGGCAAAACCACTGAGCTAAATCCCCAGCCCTCCTATCTTTATTCCTTTTAATTCTTTCTCCTTTCTAATTACTGTGGGTAATTTTTCCAGAACTATATTGAACAGGAGTGGTGATAATGGACATCCTTGTCTTTACCATGAAAGCTTTCAGTTTTTGACCATTTAGTATGTTGTGGGCTGTTGGTTTTTTATAGAAAGGTTCATCAAGTTGAGATAAAGCCCATCTATTCCAATTTTCTGCAGGGTTTTTATCATGAATGGATTTTTAATTTTGTCAAATGTTTTTTCTGCATTTATTCAGATGATCATATGGCTTGTCCTTGGCTCTGTTAATATAGTGTATTACAATTATTGATTTATGTATGTTGAACCATCGTTGCATCCCTGGGGTAAATCTGTCTTGGTCAGGGTGCATGATCTTCTTGATGACCATCTGTATTCTGTTTGCCAGTATCTTATTAAGGATTTTTACATCTATCTTCATTAGAGAGATTGACCTATAGTTCTCTTTTTTGGCTGGGTCTTTCTCTGCTTTTGCAATCAAAGTAACACTTGCTTCCAGGAATGAATTTGGAAGTATTGCTTCCCTCTCAATTTCATTGAAGAATTGAAAGAGTAGTGGCAGAGTTCTTCTCTAAATGTCTTGCAGAGTTCAGCAGTGAATCCATCAGGACCTGGACTTGTCTTTGTTGGTAAATTTTTAATTACATTTCCAATTTCATTCACTGTAATTGGGGTGTTTATAATTTTTATACCTTCTTTGTTTAACTTTAGTAATTCGTATGTTCTGGAAATCTGTCCATGTCTTCTGTTTTCCATTTTATTAGACTACAGGTTCTCAAAGTAGATATTGATGATACTCTGTATTTCTGCTGGATCTGTTGTGGCTTCACCTTTTTCAGTTCTAATTGCATTGATTTGAGCCTTTTCTTTCCTTTTTTGATAAGGTTTTGAGTCATACATCATTAATCTCTTGATAAAATTTGTTTTCCTTGCCTAGAGACTACCAAACATTAAATGATCATACAGATGAAGTCAGGAATGAAAATAGTAGACTCCTTTTCCTGCAGTCCACTAGATTCAACCCTCTGAAGAGAATTTATAACTGCCAAGCTCTCAAACATGAGTTCTATTGAAGGCCCATTTCATTAGATCTTTGAAGAAAATGCCTGATTGTCGAACCCCTACACCAACCCCTGTCAGCAGAAAGAAGCTGGATTTCATACTCACCCATCTTTCCTAATTGCAGTTAGGGATACTTCTTCAAAGAGGGAAATGTAAAAATCAGTTTAACTATTTAATTTATAAGTAGTTAGCCAGTAATGCACAGGGTCTAAAGCAGAGTCAACTGGTTATTAAGACAATAGTACCAAGTTATGAGCTAATTCAAGCGTCACAGCTAGTTAAGCTTAGAAATGTATAAGCAAACAAAGGATAAATAATAAAGAGTTAACGTAAGAGCCTTAACTCTGAAGCAAAAAAACCCCTACTTATGCAGAATATACTAAGTTAGTTATCAACTCTGCTCTAACTCCGTGCTGTACTTGGAGGAACTTAGAAATTCAGAGTAACTGATTTCCTTTGAACTCAGTTTTCTTTGAACTGGGCCACCTGAGTAATTGATTTTTTTTCAATGCTACATTACAAACTTAAAATATAAACCAAAAGAGCCACCTAGGATAAATGATCACTGGATACCTAAATAAATCTTGCAATCTGCTTATATATTAAAAAACAAGATAAAGAAAACACCTTGAAAATCCACTTTTGTGGACCACTCTTGTGTACCCTCCAAAAGCTATTTTTCTTCTTCATATTTCCAATAAATGCTCCTGTAATGTTCTCCTTTTTGTCCACAATTTCATTCTTTGACTTAGTGAGACAACAAGCTCTATATGTACTGTGATAGCTCTTTCACTCTTCTGATCAATAATTCATTTGGAAAAGGAGAAAGGAAACTCATTACAGAGGTTGTTGTTGGGATAAAACAGTATAAATACCAAAGTGAGAAAGAGATCAAAATTCAAGCAGGGAACTTCAAAATAAAGATTCAAGAGTTAATATTTATAAATTTATAAGAATAGAGACTAATGTATTTTGAACTGTGTAGTGTCAAGTATATTAAGTTTAAAAAAGTAATCTAAAAACATTTTAGAAATGCAGAGTAACCTTTTGTGGAACTGTAACAAAAAGAAAAAGAAAAAAAGTGATGTAACTGTTGCATAATCAAGGACATTCCCCATGGCCCCAGATGAAAAGATTTATGTGTCATTGTGAGAGACATGAGGTTAATGGAGAGGAGGTAGCAGGGACAGGAGTTCTTTGTTATTAGAGAGCAAATGATAAACTCACAAAGGCAAATTGGGTGGAAAGGGTCCTTAGCTTCTTTTTGGTAAAGGAAAAACAACACAAAATACAAATGAATTTGAGTTTCACAAAGGGCTGCTTGTTACCACTTGGAAGTGGGAGTGCAAGAACTCAGAAGACTACAAGGATGTAGTAAAGAATAACGAAATTCTTTAATTGTTCAATGTTAGTAACAAGTATTGATGGACATTTCAACCTTTTATTCTGAATCAAATACAATATTTTCCTATTATGAGTTGTGTAATGTCAATCAGCTAACCTAGTGCAATGTCATTCAGCTAACTGTGAAAGAGAAGAATGCAAGCCTAGCTATTTAAAGACAGGCTTAATGTTGAGTTTAAAAAATTAAAACATTTCATTAGTAATGGAGTGACTAAGTGTAAAAAATAATACAACTTATATTGAGGTAAAAAGTTTTAAAATTTATGACACTATTTTGAAATAAAAATGCATTTAAAAGAAAATCCCTTTGATTTTAGTGAACAAATGTAGACTTTATAAAGTTGTTAATTAACAGAAACTAATTAAAATGTAGCACTGATTCTACCTAACTCATCTGTCTATAATAGCATCACGAATAAAATGGGTGAGTACACAGAAAAGATTTCACAGTGGTCTTTCAAAGCACAACATTGTTTGTGAGAAACAACTTGTATGAGATCAGTTACCATTAATCATCACATACCAAAGGAATTTTGTTGTAAAAATATATGGTCTAAGATAAAATACTTTTAAGTTAATTTTACTGTTAGGAGCTATACAAATAACTATATTATTCTTTGTTTTATGTCTTCCTCTGTCTATTCTTTTGTTTACCCTTACTGGCTTCCAATCCTTTTACTGTGACTCTCATGTTCTCTTTCTCTTTTAGAATTTTCCTTATTCTTGTAATCATCTATTCACAATTTCTTTATTTTCTGCTGTTTTTTTAATTTCTAGATGCTTCTTCACCTGTGTGTTGTTCTTCATACTCCTTCATTTAATGCAAGGGCACTATGATAAAGAAAATAGATATGTCATTTAACTAGTGTTTTATTTAGAAATGTTTCACTAAATTTTATAATCCATGTGTATTTGCTTGACTAGTTTATTCTAAATGAATATAGGTAACTATTTTATAACATTTGCCTTATCTAACTTCAACCTACTAGAATTGGCCAAAGTCCTACACAAGAAAAATAAACATGTTACTATTGTTCTTTATATAACAAATTCTTAGAGATCAAAAATTTCTTATAAGAAATGGTGAATAATAGATAAAAGCTTACATTTCCATAGGACATTATAGTTTTAAAAAATGGTAGATTTTTCTAATTAAATCTTTCCTCTTACTTTCCAGATTAATTAAGTCAGCAAGTTTAAACAGCTCATCAAAATCATGTGGATATCCAGAAGCAGGCACACAACTTGAATGCATGATTTCTGGATTCTACTTTGCTCTTGAATATATATGATATATATTTTACAAGTTTCTAAAATAAAACATTTTATTTAGGGTCAGTTGTATAGTGAAGGGTGTATTGCAGTTTATAAGGAAGTAAAATTTGTTGTATACTTACTAGATAAACCATAAAATTTAAAATTCTCAATGAATTCAACATCATATGAACTTCATTATTACACTGAATCAAAGAAGTTGGTGAAGCATTCATTAAAAAAGTGGAAATTCTGTTCATGGGTTTGGGAAAGTTCATGATTAAGTCTGAGAGTATGCCAATTGCATTGGGCCATTTAACATTTCATTTAGATTCAGATGAAGACACAAGTAAAATTGAACAAAGAGGAACACTGACTATGAGAAGATGTAATTTCTTTATATATTTATATATTACTTCATGTAATTCCAATAAAAATTCTAATGTAATTTTTGGGAGTTTAACAAAACTTTAAAATATAGATGGATCCACAAATGTCATATCAGCTCAGTAAACACTAGAAACAATAATATCCACAGTGCACTTGCTTTATAAGAGATATACTAAATTAAAATAAAATAGGTACAGTAAGGAACAAATGGAAAAATTTTGCAAAATGGAAAAATCAAGAAAAGGTCAATGTATTTATTATGAATTAATATTTAATAAAAGAGATTTCAAATCAATGGGATGAAGATTAACTATTCACACAGTAGTATTAGGAAAACCAGCTCTCCATTGAAAAAGGAGGTAACATTAGTATCTTGAAATTATGGTTTCCATAAGGTTTAAATTATTGCATGTTGAAATACTAAATTGAAAAGAAATAAAGGATATATTTGCACATATGAAATCTGAGAATGAGAAAGGCAATTATAAGCATAATATCAAGGAAAGATCTACAATAACTGTGAGCATATTATGTATTCTATGCCAAGGTATTATAAAAAAGGGACCAATAATACAACAGAAAAAAATGTACAAAGTTTGTGACAAAAATTTCATAACTTTAATATGTAAGGTGACCTTACAAGTCAGTAAAAATGAAAAATGGGCAAATATCATAATGTAAAGTTGATAAAAAAAGTAAAATACATGAAAGAACAATGGTTTAAATCAACGATATGTCAACTGTTGTATTCATAACTTTAAAAAACTTTCTCCTTTCATCATCACAACTTTCTGATGACTTAAAATTATCCACATTTGACATATGAGTAAACTGAGCCTCAAAAAGTGATCTCAGTTGTCTGATATTATAAATCTGTAGTAGGTAAGCCCAGGTCTCCTCATTCCTGAGCTATTAATCTTTATCACATATTGTTTTTCCAGTTAAAGAATAAAACTATATTCAACATCACTAGTCATTAAATAAATACAGATATCTGGTACCATCACTCATCTGTCAAATGAGTATGTTTTACTTTATTTGCAATTGATACATGATAAAATAGTGTCCTATTGCCACAGTATGGTGACTAAGCCAAAAATAATGTACATGAAAAAAAAGCAAGAACACAGGATTTTGAATATTTTGCCACAAAGAAATAATAAATGTTTGAGGTGATCAATGTGATAATTACCCTCATTTGATTTAATACAATGTATATAAGCAGGCTTTTTAGCAAAAATATTTATAATTATTGACAGGACTTGGGAGACATTGGCACTCTTGTAAACTGCTTGCTGAAAGACAACTTGGAATAACCAAGCTCCAAGATATTTTGATAATATGTATTGTAAATTTTAAAAATGTAAGAAACACTAACAGCTTATATAATCTAAAATAAACAAAGAAATATGAAAATAAGTTTAAAACAAATATCTATGGCCTTGTATATTCTTAAGACAATGTGAGAAAAGAGACATAAGTTTAAAGGCAGAGTAGTAAATGTGAAAAAAAGAATATTCTTGGGCCTTGTACATTTTGGGGACGTTATTCTATGAGAGATATATTTAAAGGCATATATATATATATATACACATATACATATATATACATATACATATATTCTTTTTCTTCTTCTTGTTCTCACCATGGGTTATGAAAGGCTGTGTATGCATAATAAATTGTTTCCATTTATAGTGAGCAGTCAACATAGAAAGTTAAAAAATTATACATTGAGAAATAAGTGAAAGTATGTTATTTAAGTGTATAATGTTTACTATTAATAAGACTAAAATACAGAAACTGTTTGAAAGTGTTTAGTTCTGAGGAGTGGAAAAGTTTGAAGAAGTTTACTTTCAGTTACAGGTTATTTAATGTAATTTGCATTTCTGATTATTTTTAATAATGTTCAAATATTTTAAAATTTACAGTTCTTTTTTAACACAAAAAGACTCATCAAAATAGGATTTACTGCATTAATTTATTATAGGTATAAAATGGAATAGTGTGGCATCTTTGGAAGTAATGAGGGAGAATCCTGCTAATTTAAATGAGAAGTTGAAAGTACCAATAATGAAAAAAAGTTAAAATATTTAAGAACTTAAAAAAATATTTAAGAACTTTATTTCAGACTCTGTCTTAATTTTCTTTAACTTCCCCATGAGATATCTGAGAAACAAAAAAGCTAATAAATTACTCAAAATAACACAGGCAGCAAATGGCAGAGCTTAAATTAAAAGAGAGATAGTCCTGTTTCATAGCCTATACTTTTAAGCACTACAATGTACTGTTTTAACAGCAAGTGGAAAATAATGGTAAAACACTATGCTTTTTGAAAGTATGTGTCTTGTGTACAGTGGGGGTGTTTCAGTATGTGAAAGGTATATGTAGAGTACATGCAGTCTGTGAGGCAACCTGTGTATATGTGTGTGCACATACTTGTGTACAAGTGGCATGAGCATATAGAATTTGGAAGCCTTATATCTCAAACTGTTATGGATGACAGAAGAAAAAATCAGTCTAATTCTTCTGGATTTTCTTTTTATCCCTCTGACATTATAGCCTTTTTTAAAATAAAATAATTAACAATATCCTTAAAGATGCCACAAAGTTTAAATAATGCAATTCTAGTATTATGAACTGATTTTAAGAAAAAATATATAAGCAAGGATGCATATACAAAAATTAATGATATTCTCCAACTCAGGTGTGGACTGGACAGAATGACTTTCTTCCAATGAACACATTATGGAATGGGAAGAAAAGAGTAATTTTACACTGGAGAAATCTTACAAATACTACCTTAGCTAGGTGATGAAAGTCAACATTAACAATCATAATCAGGTTCATATCATGTGCCCTTGATATGATACAATAAGAATGATACTTTACCACTATGATCTTCCTCCCAAGAATGTACAATTCCAGCCAATCATGGGAATAACATTAAATATCCCAGTAAAGTGTCATTCTACAAATTATCTGACCAGTAATCCTGAAACTATATCACCAGAAACAAAGAAATACTAAGTATCTATTACAGCCTAGGGCAGCCTAAGTAGAAACTGATGAATAAAGGTAACATGGAATTCTGGGTGAGATCCTGGAACAGAAAAAAGATAATTGAAAAAACTGGGAAAATCTGAATAAAGTATAGACATTAACAATAATATATACTATTGGTTCATTAAATGTGACAAAATATTTTATTCTAATACAATATAATAATCATAGGGAAAACCAGAGTATATGCACAATCTTCACAATTCTTCTGTAAATAAAAATGGTCCTAAATATTTTATTTAAAAATTAATCATGTAATTATATATCATTCTAAAATAGAAACATAATAAGAATAACCCAAATGTATAAATATAAATTAGAGTAGTAGTATAAATGTTGGGATATCTATATGTTATATTACAATGGATCCATTAAAAAGCATGCCTGAGAAAAATTGTTCTTAATATGAGGAAATAACATATTGCCAAGCCCAAAATTTAGGCCACAAAATAGTATATATAGACTGATGCATCTTTAAAAAATATAGATACATTGGCAGAAGAAAAATTATTGAAGACAAATAATAGTGTACAGTTATTTAGGGCACTGGTATTTTAGGCATTTACTTTCTCTTTGAGTTTTGCACTATTTTCAAAATGCAATCACAGAATTCATAATTGAAAAAATATTTATAGTGTTGTTTTTAAATTGTTAAAATAAGTTTGGAAAAAATTCTCAACTCCTAATTTATAATATTCATTAAAAGTGATCAACTGATTCTTGAAAAAGCTGCCAAAAATATACTTTGCAGAAAGGATAACATCTTTAACAAATGGCCTGGATGGCCATATATAGAAGACTGAAATCTGACCCTATCACACACTCTGTACAAAAATGAATTCCAAGTAGGAGAAGCATTTCAAGATATACTCAATGGTTTTTCTGGATAGGACCCCAAAAGCATAGTAAACTAAAGCAAAAATTAATGAAAGAGTTTTCAACAAACTAAAAAGCTTCTGAACAGCAAAGGAAACAATTAACAGAGTGAAGCAACAATCTGTGAAATAGTATAAATTTTTTCCAGCTTTCAACTGCCAGAGAGTGAATATTCAGAATAAAATACTAAAAAACCTAGCAACAACAATAATAACAACAAAAAAAACAATCCAAATTAAAATGGGCAAACTTTATGAATAGATATTTCTCAAAAGAAACAAAAATGGTTAAATATATAAAAATGGTCAGTGTCATTAGCTATCACAGCTTGCAAATCAAAACTATGAAGAGATATCATCTTATTCCAGTTAGAATGGCCATTGTCAAAAAAGTGAAAAAATGATGAATGCCAGCGAAGATGAGAGAAAAAGGAGCCCTAATGCTTTGCTGGTTGAAATATAAACTAGTACAGCAACTACAAAGAAACAGTATCATCATTCCTTAAAAAACTGAAAATACAAATAATGTGATGCAGCTATCCCACTCCCCCATATACAATCAAAGGAAATAATGTCAGCATACAAAGGGATACCTGCGTACCCAACTTTTATTGTGACACAATTCATAAGAGCTAAGATATAAAATGAAATAAGTCTGCCTATCAACAAATGATTCTATAAAAAATACAGTACATGCAGTAGAAGATTATACACTTAAAACCAAGAATGATATCTTGCCACGTGCAACAAAATGGATGGAACTAGAGGATATCAGGTTAAGCAGAATAAACCAGATATGTGGAAATTGACATTAATAAGTGAATAAATAATTCAATCTGAAAGTAGAAGAGGGATTACTAGGGACTAGAAAGGATATAGTCAGGCATAAGTAGAGGCATGTCTGGAAGAAGCATGAATATGATCAATCCATGCTATATGAGTATGTGGAAATATTATAGTAAATCACATTACTCTATACAATAAAAAATAAGAATTTAAAAATAATTTAAAAATGTATCACAGATGATAAAAATTGGCTAGAGAAATTTTTAAGACTTTAGGCAAAGTTTTGTTATCAACAGTTGTCATTTAGTTTGTTTTAGTTAAGTTTAGTTTTTTTTATTCATTAAGTTTATTGGTACATTTTAGGTATACAATATGATGACATTAATCATTGGGAATTTGTACCTTTACATGATATATCTTGGTTCTTATTTTTTCCTCATTCCCCTGCCATCCCTTCAACCCCTCCACTCCTCCTCATTTACAAAGAATTTGTTTCCATTTTTTTCTCATGTTTATTCCTTTCCCCTACCCCACCCATTTCCCCTCCCCCTTTGGACCTTTTCTTCCTATTTCACATTATCTATTATACATTTTGGTCCTTATTTACACTTTTAGTTTCTCACACCAGAGAAACTATTCAGTATTTACATATGTGTGTCCTATTTATTTCACTTAAGAGTATGGGCTCAATGTTCATCCATTTAGCTATAAATGTCTCTAGTTTCCCTTTATGGCTGAGTAGTACTCTAATTTATAAAAGAAAAACTCACATCTTCTTTATCCAGTCTCCATTTGATGGGCAATTGGGCTGTTTCCAAGTTTTGGCTATTACAATCTGTGCCGCTATAAACATGTGTGCACATATAAAGATCAGAGCAGAAATCAATGCAATGGAGGCTAAGAGAATGATACAAAAAAAAAAAATCAATGAAGCCAAGAGTTGGTTCTTTGAAAGAATAAACAAAATTGATAAACCCTTAGCCAACCTTATCAAAAAAGGAAAGAAAAGGCCCAAATTCATGCAATTAGGAATGAAAAGGTTGAAATTACAATGAACCCAGCAGATATCCAGAGGATCATCAATACCTACTTTGAGAACATATATGCCAATAAGATGGAAAACAGGGAAGAAATGGACAGATTTCTAGATACACATGAATTACCAAAGTTGAATGAAGAAGACCTAAAAATTCTGAACAACCCAGTATCAATCAATGAAATTGAAAATGTAATTAAAAACTTACCAGTGAAGAAAAGCCTGGGTCCTGATGGCTCCACTGCTAAATTCTACAAGACATCTAGAGAAGTATTGCCACTACTGTTTAAATTCTTCAATGAAATTGAAAGGAAAGCAACACTCCCTAATTCATTCATGGAAGCAAGCATCACCTTGATCCCCAAAGCAGAGAAAGACCCAACCAAAAAAGAGAACTATAGTTTAGTTTTATAAGAAATGGGGTCTTACTATTTTGCCCAGGATAGTCTTAGACTTTTGGGCTAAAGTAATTCCTCCACTTCAGCTACATGGGTACTTGAAACTATAGAAATTAGCTACCATTTTTGGCCATGCAAGGGTTTCTTAAACATAAAGGACATATAAAGTATTATCTAAAAAAGAAAAACATGCTCAATCAAAAATGTAAAGCATGTATTATTTAAGGGCTTTGTAAGAAAGTGAAGAGGGCAAACTATACAATGTGCAGAGGTAAATATGTGTAGTACCTATCTGACAAAGTATATATATATATGCAACCACATAAAATATTAATAGATAGCTCATCTAAGAAGATACATGAATCATCTATTGGTATATGAAAGTATGTAGAACCTATTAATGAGGGAATGTCAATTTAAAATTGTGAGATATTACTAAGAATAATGAAAATAGATGAAATGAACAAAAACTAATAGTACTCAGATTTGGTAAGCGTGTGGAGCAACTGGCACACTCAATGTATTGTTGGTAGGGCTATTAAACAGTACAATAATTTTGGAATATAATTTTGACATTTGTTATAAATTAAAATATGCACTTATAACCCAGGAATTTTACCTATAAATAATTACTGAAAAGAAATACAAATATATGTCTATAGAACAGCTTGTCACTGAAAGTTCACAGCAACTTTATTCCTAATAGTCAAAATCTGGAAACAACCAAATGTTTACTAACAGGAAATAGAAACATAATTTGTGACATAACCATGTAATATAATAAAACTCAGCAATAAATAAAAGAATGAACTGCTAACACAGGCAACATCATGGAATCATGCTCAGAAATGGTATGCTGAACAAAAAAAGACAGATGTCTGAGTACACACAGGAATGATTGCCATTTATATAGTAGTCTAGAAGAGATATAACAAGTTTAGGATGATGGAACATAGGTCAGTTTTTTCCTCTGGCAGAAAATGGGTGATGGTTTGCAAAAGATCTTGGGGGAGGTTTTAGAGTGGTGTGCAATATTCTATATATTTTTTTGTTAAATTCTTTTATTGGTACATTTTAGATATAAAACACAATTGCATTCATCATTGGGACCTTGTACCTTTACATGAGTATCTTGGTTCTTTTTTTTCCCCCTTCCCTTGCCCTCCATTCACCCCCTCCACACTTCCCTATTTGCAAAGACTTTGTTTCCATTTTTTTCCTTTTCTCATATTTTTTCTTTTCCTTTTTCTCCTTTCCCCTACTCCTCCCACTTCCCCTGCTACTTTAGACCTTTTCTTTCTGTTACACAATGTCAATTATACATTTTTTAAATTAAAATATCAAGATCTAGGAGACATTACCACAGATTTTACAGAATTTAAAAGGATAAAGCATATTTCAAAAATCTGTTTTGAAATAAATTTGACAACTTCTAAGAAGTACCTTGGAAGACAAATTAATGAAACTAACTCTGGAGGAAATAAAAAATTTGAAGAGCACCTATTAAAGAAAGTATATTCCTAGCTTGAAAACCTAACTATATGACAACAGCAGGCTCATATACATTTTAACTGATAAATTATATCAAACAATTATAGGAGAAAAAAGAAGGAACACTTCTCCCCTCATTTTAGGAAATCAACATTGTGCTGATACTAAAACTGGATAAAGATAATAGAAGAAAAAAATATGAAAATAGAAATTTGTTTAACAAAACAAACTATTAGAAGTCAGATTTGCCAGTATGTAGAAAGTGGTTTTGTTATAGAGATGGCAGTGTTGGTTCTGCATTGGAAGATCCACCCCCCAAAAGTCATCATTTTAACAGAGGAAAGGAAAAAGCCATATGATCCTGTCACTAGTTGGAGAAAAAGTACCGGACTAAATTCCACAGCTGTTCATGGTAAAAGCTATCAGGAGCCTAGAAGTAGAACAGAACCTTCTCAACAGATTAAAGACATGTACTCCATACTTCCAGGGAGAAAGCCTTATATGAATGGAGAAGATACAATGCTTTCTCCTTAAGGTGAGGAAAAAGGGCAGATATGCTTACTCTTTATCTGTCCATTAAACTTTGAAACCTAGGCCCAACCAAAATAGTCTGGCAATAAAATGACACAATTAGGATAGGATTGGCAAGGTAGAAGCAAAATCATTTTATGTAGATGAAATGATCATCTACAGAGAAAATACTAAGAAATCTCTAGGAGCCCCTAGAACTTGTATTTGAATTTAGCAGGATTAGAAAACACAAGGTATATATAAAAATTCAGGTCTGTGTATACTTGCTCTAAATGAAGAATTGGATATTGAAATTTAAAAGTTATCTAGGAGTACAAAGGATCTAGAAAAATTTTTTTAAAAACAGTGTTGGAAGACATTTAGTACCTAATTTTAAGCCTTCTTCTAAAGCTACAGTAATCAAGGTAGTGTTGGTGTAAGGAAAGACATATAGATCATTGGAATAAAACAGAGAATCTAGAAATAGAACCACACATATATGGTCCACTGAGTTTTGAAAGATTATTTAATATTAGCATTTTATAGAATATAAACTCAATTCAAGAGCCGAGGAAGAGATAGTGTTTGCAGCAAAAGGCACTAGAACACCTGGTATCCATATATAAAAACTTAACCTCAAACTTTTATTTCCATACATGAAAATAACTTGAAGGGATCTATGAACCTAAATAAGAAAGCCTAAAAGTATAAAACTTTAAGAAGAAATTATAAGGGAAAATGTTTATGAATTCAGGGTAGGCAAGAACTACCTAGTATACAAAAGACATGATGTATAAAAGAAAAAAATTGATAAATGAGATTCCATCAAAATTTAGAACTTTAAATGACATCATTAAAATGAAAAGTAGTCCTTAAACAGACCATATTTACAATGCATATAACCTATGACCAGAATATATAAAGAATTCTTAGAGCTCATTAATAGACAACTCAATTAAAAAGTAGACATAAGAAGATGATTAATAGCCAGTACAGCACAAGGAAAGGTGTGCAACTCTAGAAACAGAAAAATACTAATCAGTACAATAACAAGATTGAATGATATACTGATTAGGGAGATGAAGATAAAAGTTTTAGAAGCTTTTTTTGTCATAACTTTTTCTTTTTGTTGGATTCTCCCCCTTTGCATTTAATTTGTCACACCCAATGGATTCATTCTGCTGGGTTTCCTGGGGTTGTGATCCTCATTGTCTTTTCCTAGGATATTGTCTAAAATTTCTGGGAGTGCCAGTTTGATATTCATGAAGTTCATGTGGTGCTCTTTATCATGAAAGTATCTTATTTCTCCATTAATTTTGAAAGATAGTTTTGCAGGATCCATCAATCTGGTTTGGAGGCTGTTTTCCTTGAGGGCTTGAAAGATATCACTCCGAGGGGCCGGGGATTTAGCTCAGTGGTTTCACTGCCTGCTGCACAAGCACAAGGACCCGAGTTCGATCCCTGGTTCCAAAAACAAGAAAGAAATACATCACTCCAAGCTCTTCTTGCCTTGAAGGTTTGCATTGAGAAGTCTGCTGTGATTCTGATGGGCTTTCCTTTGTATGTGATTTGTTTCTTTTCTCTCACTGCTTGTAGAATTTTGTTCTTCTGTGGGATTTCTGGAATCCTAAATATTATATGCCTATGTGTAGTTTTTCTTTTTTTGATCAAGGCTATTTGGAGTCCTATATGCCTCACTTATCTGTATGTCAAGTTCTTTTCCCCTCCTTGGGAAATTTTCTGCCATCACTTCTGTGAACAGTTTTTGTATGTCATCTGCACTCTCTCCTCTTTCTTCATTGACTCCAATCAGTCTTAAGTTATTCTTCTTTGCATCATCTAGCAGCTGCTGGATTGATTTCTCATGTTCCTTTACAATTTTAAAGCAATTTTTCTTTTCCTCCTCACTAATTGCAATCATTTCTTCTATATCTGAAATTCTTTCCTCACATTGGTTCATTCTGCTGCACAGATTTTTGATGGAGTTTTTAATCTCCTGGAAATCTGTTTGCATCTGTTTTATGGATTCCATTTGTTTCCTATGTTGGGTTTCCATCATGTTCCTCAGATCCTCTATTTTTTTATCTGTGTTCTCTCTAGATTTATTAATCATGTCTTGCACTATGAGCACAATCTTTGCTGTTATCTGAGTAATTATTTCTGATTTCACCTTTCCCAGATCCTCTTTTGTTGCCAGTTCAGAGAGTCCAAGTGGTTGAGTATCAGATTGTTCCATCTCCTTTCCCTTTGGGGTTGCTGTAGGTGATCCAGAAGTCTGTATTTGAGGCTTGCTTATGTGTCTTCTCATTTCCACGGTGGGGGCAGGTTGCTTCTGGCACCCACACAGCTCACCTTCTCTGCCCTAGGAGCTTGGGATGACAGGGGGGAGCTTCCTTCTGGGTGCTGGAACCAGATCAGCTTCTGTGCCCTAGGAGCTTGGGATGGTGGCGGGAGAGCTTCCTTCCAGGTTCTGGGATGGGCTAACCTTCTCTGCCCTTGGAGCTTGAGATCCTGGCAAGATCCTTTTCAAAGCCTGTCCTGCCTCACACCTCAATGAGTCTAGTCCTCTCCACACTGCTGAGGCTGTTTCTGAAGGCCCTGTGGCAGACAGAGTTCACTCAGCTACTGGATGAACCAGGTCTGATCTTTTTAAGTTCTTTTTTTTTTTTAAATCTTCTTAAGTTCTTTATAGATTCAAGATCTACTTCTTTTGTCTGAGAAATGTCTGTTCATTTCAGATGCCTATTTTCGCATTGGGTCTTTAATTTGGTAGGTCTGATCTTTTCAAGTTCTTTATAGATTCGAGATAGTAGACCTTTGTCTGAGGAAAAGCAGATGAAGATTTTTTACACATTGTGGGTTGTGCCTTCACACTGATGGTGGTTTCTCTTGCTGTGCAGAAGCTTTTTAAGAAGAAGATACCCCATTTCTTGATTGTTTTTGCTAGTTCACAGGCAATTGATGTTTGTTCATAAAATTTTTTCCTACACCAATGTCTGCAGGAGTTCTACTTAACCTCTGTTCCAACTGGTTCAGAGTTTCTATTTTAATATTTAGATCTTTAATCCATTTTGATTTTAGTTTAGTGCATGGTGAAAGATATAGGTCTAGTTTTAATCTTTGGCAAGTTGAAACCCAATTTTTCCAGCACCATTTATTAAGGAGGCAGTCTTTCCTCCAGTGAAGGTGTTTGGCTGCTTTATCAAAGATGAGATGGCTGAGTGTGTCTGGCGTTGTTTCTGCATCTTCTAATCTGTTCCACTGGTCCTCAGGTCTGTTTCTTTGCCAGTACCATGCTGTTTTTATCACAGTAGATTTGTAGTATAGTTGCAGGTTGGGGATTGTGATACCCTCTGCCATGTCTCTGTTACCTAGAATTGCTTTTGCTATTCTGGGTCTCTTCTTGCTCCAAATGAATTTGTGGATTGTTTTTTCAAGGTCCATGAAGTGTGCTGCTAGGATCTCAATTGGAATTGCATTAAATCTATATAGCAGTTTTGGAAGTATGACCATTTTGACTATATTAATCCTTCCTACCCAGGAGAAGGGGTTGTCTGTCCATTTTCTGATATCATCTTCAATCTCTCTTTTCAGAATGCTATAGTTTTCAGAGAAGAGGTCTTTGATTTCTTTTGTTAGGTAGATTCCTAGGTATTTCAGTTTTTTGGATGCTATTGTGAAGGAATTACTTGCCCTATTTCTCTCTCAGTGAGTCTGTCATTCATGAAGAGGAAAGCTATTGATTATATGTGTTGACTTTGTAACCAGCTACTTGACTGAATTTGGTTATTAAGTCTAGAAGACTTTTGATGGAGTTCTTGGGGTCTGCTATATACAGTATCATGTTATCTGCAAATAATGACAATTTGACTTCTTCATTTCCTATCTTTATTCCTTTTATTTCTTTCTCTTGTCTAATTGCAGTGGCTAATGTTTCCAGAATTATATTGAACAAGAGTGGTGATAGAGGACATCCTTGTCTTGTTCCTGATTTTAGTGTGAAGGATTTCAGTTTTTAACCATTTAGTATGATATTGGCTGTTGGTTTTTCATAGATGAATTTTATCAGTTTGAGGTAAAGACCATCTATTTCAATTTTTTGTAGGGTTTTTATCATACATGCATGTTGGATTTTGTCAAATGCTTTTTCTGTATCTATGGAGATAATCATATGGTTTTTGTCCTTGGCTCTATTGATATAGTGTATTACATTGATTGATTTGCATATGTTGAACCATTCCTGCATCCCTGGGATGAATCCCACTTAACCAGGCTGTATGATCTTCTTGTTGATCTTCTGCATTCTATTTGCCAGTATGTTATTAAGGATGTTTGCATCAATGTTCACTAGTGAGACTGACCTATAGTTCTCCTTTTTGGTAGGGTCTTTCTTGGCTTTTGAGATCAAGGTGATGCTTGCTTCCAGGAATTAATTTGGGAGTATTGCTTCCCTTTCAATTTCATTGAAGAGTTTAAACAGTAGTGGCAGTAGTTCCTCTCTAAATGTCTTGTAGAATTCAGCAGTGAAGCCATCAGGGCCTGGGCTCTTCTTCATTGATATCCTTTTAACTATGTTTTCGATATCATTGGTTGATATTGAGTTGTTTAGAATTTCTAGGTCTTCTTCGTTCAACTTTGGTAATTCATATGTATCTAGGAATCTGTCCATTTCTTCTGTGTTGTCCATCTTATTTGCATATAGATTATGCAAGTAGGTGTTGCTGATCCTCTGGATTTCTGCTGGGTCTGTTGTAATTTCACACTTTTCATTCCTAAATGCATGGATTTGGGCCTTTTCTTTCCTTTTTCTGATAAAGTTGGCTAAGGGTTTGTCAATTTTGTTGATTCTTTCAAAGAATAAACTCTTGGCTTCATTGATTTTTTGTATCATTCTCTTAGTCTGCATTGCATTGATTTCTCCTCTAATCTTTATAATTTCCTCCCTTGTGTGAGTTTTGGGGTTGTCCTGCTCTTCTTTTTCTAGAAGCTTAAGGTTCAGCATCAGGTTGTTATTTGGGCTCATTCTGTTTTCCTAATATGCTTATTCACTGCTATGATTTTCCCTCATAAGGTTGCTTTTATTGTCTCTCATAGATTCCATTATGTTGTATTGTAATTGTCATTTAATTGCAGGAACTGTCTGATTTCTTCTTTAATTTCCTCTGTGACCCTTTGGTTATTCAGAAGTGTGTTGGTCAATTTCCACTTGTTTATGAAATTTTTTGAGTTTCTTTTGCTATGGATCTCCAATTTCATCGCACTATGGTCTGATAATATACAGGGGATAACTTTAATTCCTTTGCACTTACTTAAACATGTTCTATGTGTGAGTATGTGGTCTATTTTGGAGAATGACCTATGTGCAGCTGAGAAGAATGTGTATTCTGATTTTGTGGGGTGGAAGAATCTGTAAACATCAGTTAAGTTCATTTGTTTGAGAGTTCGATTGAGCTCTAGTATTTCGTTACTTATTTTTTGTCTAGTTGATCTATCTATTTGTGACAGTGGGGTGTTGAGGTCTCACACTACAATTGCATTAGTGCATATATGACTTTTCATGTCTGTTTTTATTTGTTTCATATAGTTGGGTGCACTAGTGTTTGGTACATAGATATTTATGATTGTCATCTCTTCCTCTTGTATTCTTCCCTTTACAAGAATGCAGTGTCTTTCTTTGTCTCTCTTAAGCAGTTTTGGTTTGAAATCTACTTGATCAGCATAGAGGATAGCTACTCCTGCTTTTTTTCGGGTTCCTGTCTCAGGGAGTATTGTTTTCTATCCTTTAACTTTCAGTCTATGAGTTTCCTTTTGAATTAAGTGTGTTTCTTGTATGCAGCATATTGTTAGATTTTGCTTCTTGACCCATTCTGCCAGTCTATTTCTTTTGATTGCTGAATTGAGACCATTAGCTTTGATGGTTATAACTGAAATGCATTGACTTGTCATTGTCATGACTTTTTCTCTTTGTTGGGTTCTCCCCCTTTACATTAAATTTCTTGTTGTGCAAGATGTGTTCATTCTGCTTTGCTTCCTGGGGTTGTGATCCTCAATGTCTGTTCCTAGGATATTGTGTAAAATTTTTTGGATGCTGGTTTGGTATTTATGAAGTTACTAAGGTGCTCTTTTTCAGGAAAGTATCTTATTTCTCCATCAATTTTCAAAGATAGTTTTGCAGGATACATCAATCTGGGTTGGAGAGTGTTTTCTTTTAGGGCTTGGAATATGTCACTCCAAGCTCTTCTTGCCTTGATGGTTTGTGTTGAAAAGTCTGCTGTGATTCTGATGGGCTTTGCTTTGTATGTGATTTGTGTCTTTTCTCTGACTGCTTGGAGAACTTTGTTCTTCTGTTGTGTTTCTGGAATCTTAACAATTATATGCCTATGTGTAGATTTTTTTTTTTGATCAAGGCTATTTGGAGTCCTATATGCCTCACTTATTTGCATGTCAAGTTCTTTTCCCCTGCTTGGGAAATTTTCTGCCATTACTTCTGAGCAGAGTTTTTTTTTGTCATCTGCACTCTCTCATCTTTCTTCATTGACTCCAATCAGTCTTATGTTATTCTTCTTTGCATCGTCTAGCAGCTGCTGGATTGATTTCTCATGTTCCCTTATAATTTTGAAGCAATTTTTCTTTTCCTGTTCATTAATTGCAATCTTATCTTCTATATCTGAAATTCTGTCCTCACATTCGCTCATTCTGCTGTGCAGACTTTCAATGGAGTTTTTCATCTCCTGGAAATCTATTTGCATCTGTTTTATGGATTCCTTTTGTTTCCTATGTTGGGATTCCATCATGTTCCTCAGCTCCTCTCTAGATTTATTAATCATGTCTTGCACTAGGAGGACAATTTCTCCTGTTATCTGAGAAATTAGTTCTGATTTCATTTTTTCTAGATCCCCTTTTTGTTGCCAGTTCAGTGGGTCCAGGTGGTTGAGTATGAGAGTGTTCCATCTCATTTCCCTTTAGGCTTGCTGTAGGTGATCTGGAAGTCTGATTTTGAGACTTCTTTATGTGTTTTCTTATTTTGACTCAGGGGGTGGGGAGTGTGCTCTTGGCGCCTGAGTGTCTCACCTCCTCTCAGCTGGGAGAGGTGGGACAGGGGCTGGGAGTAGTGGTAGGGATGGTGGCCCAGAAGCCACTTCCTCTGGACCAGGAGCAGTGGGACAGCAGCTCAGAAGCCCCCGCATCTCGGTTGGGAGCATCAGGAGGGATGGTGACCAGGAGGGGCGGGACACAAGTCATCTCAAAAGCCCTTTCCTCTGGGCTGGGGGCATCAGGAGGGATGGTGACCAGGAAGCTCCTTCCTTTGGATCAGGAGCAGTGGGACCATCGCTCAGAAGGTACTGAGGTAGGGACCTCAGTACTGGGAGTGGTAGGAGGGATGGTGGGCTGGAAGCCCCTTTCTCTGGGCTGGGATTGGTGGGACAGAAAGCAGCCCAAATGCCCTTTCCTCTGGGCTAGGAGCAGCAAGAGAGATGGTGGTGGGGGAGCCCCTTCCTCTGGACCAGGAGCAGTGGGATGGTGGCTCAGAAGCCCCTTCCTCTAGGCTGGGAGCTGCACAAGGATTAGTCTATATTTTAATGGTGGTGGTAATTATGTGATTAAATACATTTGTCAAGGCAGATAAAAAAAATCCTTAAAATGGGTGTATTTTATTGTGTGTAAGTTATACTTCAAAATGATATTTAAAGAAATACTGTTGATGTAAAATTCCTGTATCTTTTCTTGAGATTGTGAAATTCAAATATCAAATCCAGGGAGAAAGTATTATTTTTTCAATTCATTCTTACAAGTAGATAGAAAGAGTGGCCTAGGTGTCCTTAATTACTGTGTAGTAATAGGGTCTATAATTAGAAACAAGGGAAGAATTGTTTCAGAGAGAAAAAATGGAAGATTTAGTTGTCAGAACATTCCTTTGGTACTGCAGTATTCCTCTCTTATCTGAATGTCCCCTTTCCACATTCTTAGTTACCCAGGGTCAACTAAGGTACAAAATTATTAAATGTAAAATTCCAGAAATAATTCAGAAGTTTTAAATCACATACCATTCTGACTAGCATGATGAAATCTCACACTGCTCTGTTGTACATGCTATGCACCCATGAGTCACTTAGTAACCATCTCTATTATCAGATTTACTGTTGCAGTAGCACAATTTTTGTGTTCAAATAATGCTCTTTTTACTTAATACAGTGGTACCTCGATTCAAGCACCCAGTTTTTTCCACTATTCTGGGTAAGAGCTTCACGGTTGTATTTGTCACCTGATGCAGAATTCACAAAGGAAAGCATAATTTTGCCTAACACTTCTGTTTGTGAAACAAATTGTTTACAAACAGAATAGTAAGTGAACCAAAGTATGTGTGTAATGACTCTAAATCACACAAGTAGTGAAGCTGATAATTCAGATATGCTAAAGAGAGCCATAAAGTGTTTCCTTTAGGTGAAAAAGTTAAAGTTCTTGGCTTAATAAAAAGTAGTATCTTGAGATTGCTAAAATTTACATGAAATAAACATACTATAAATAGAATTCTGCACTATTTATAGTTTCAGATATTCACTGAGAGTCTCAGAAGGGATCTCCAGCAAATAAGGGAAATGGCTATATACCAAATGGATGAAAAATTCACAGATGTAGTAGCTACCTCTGAGAAAGGAGAAGCAAAGGAAAGAGTAATCTATTAAAAAGAAGAGGTCTTCAAAAAAGAAAGAGGTTTCTTCACTCCCCTTTGCCAACAGGAATCCTGCATTGACATGACCTGGCCACATGACCATTTAATAATCTTAAAAATTCAATATAGAAACTGCAGTGTTGGTAGCTTGCATATTCGGGGACTGCTGAATCATTATCTTGGCAGAAAGCACAAGACTGGACTTTTACATTTAGATTTTCACTCTGGTTAGACCCAGGAACCTATAATATTTGTTTTAATAAAATTTCATTATACAAGATATTCTTGCATGATTTTCTCATCAAAACTTAATGAAAAACAATTCTTAACAGCAGAATTTTCTTATGGATATCATTTTAAAAATCTGATCAATTATGTTAATATGTATTGTGCTTATATTGTAAATAAGGTCCTGAAGAGATGTTTAGGTTATGAATATTATAATGTGACTGCAGTAGAAATAAAGGTAGAATAAAATAATTCAAAGAGAGGACAATTTTTTTGTTATTCTCTTGCAAGTGTTGCATGGTTACAATAGCCTGGATTTGTTTCAAAGGGACTGAGGCCTGGGGTGACAAATCAAAGAAGTGACATTAGAAATCCCAACAACAACAAATCAAAGATTCCAAAATCAGCTACAAATGACCTTTTTTCTCATGAACAATTCTAGCTTTTAGTTCTTAGAGTTTTATAAGCATTTAGCTACATATCAGTGTTATAAGAATTTCACTTCTTGCATTTTAAACATACCTAAAATATTTTACTAAAGCACTAAAAAGCTTTAAATAAAGTGAAGGGAATGGACTGGTTACCACAAAATAAAACTATGGGACAAACACAAAATAATCCAGGTTCTGAGAAGAATACAGAGTGGAGGAGGAATATTGTAACATAGAGATGGAGGGGAGTGCATAACCTTGGGATGCTGAATAGTGCAGTTCAAGCTGTATCAAAATAAAAACTCTCACCAAAATCCACTATCTGATCCATTCATCCATCCCCAGAACCTACAAATAAAAAGGAAGAGGAAAGAGCATTGTAGAAAGAGGACCTAGCATATTAATAAAATGATTTTCATGAAATATATATAAAATTTAATTTAAAAAAGTGTTTCCCATCTTTATGTTTTCTCCTTTTGCAGATAAAGGAATTCATAAAAAGAGTAAAAAATGCTTTCAAACTTTCAATTCATCATAAAGGATAAAGAAAAATCAAATAAACCATTTTTCTTAGCTTGCCTGTTTCCCATCTCAGCCTCTGATTATTACCAGGAGGGTTTATTTTCCTTTTCATAAGGACTTAATTGTACCTCAGAATGTGAGCTCCTATTTTAAAAAATACCTGACTCAGCTTCAGGCTACTGCTGCTGCTGCTGTTTTATGTTAGGCTTACTGAACTGGACTGCCCTTTGTGCTGCTACCTCTAAGGGCTTCATTTCTGTATCTCAGGGCTGATTTTTTATCTGCTACAGCCCAGTCATTCAAATGACCGACTATTAAACCCAGTAGATTCTACTTCTGGTTGATCTTCATCCTACTTCAGTTTTTTTCTACTATTTCCTTTTCCCAGAGTCTCTCTGAAATAGTTAAACATTGTTCAGGATTGACTGGAAATTTATATATGTTTAAAACTTCCCAAGTAATTTATTTTTACACCTGTTTTAGAAGCACTTTTTCTAGGTATTGCTACATAGATCAGCTATATTTACCTGTGTCTCTAACCTCTACTTCCAGAGCAAGAGAGCTTGGTCTTTTCTCTTTTCAATTCACTTGACTCTTTGCCATCTCACCATTAACTTAGATCTTTTCTTACTATTGGCTTTATATCTGTGGTCTGAAACTTCTATGCTCAAATCTGACTAAGTAGCACAGCCAACTTTTCTCATTATGTGATCCCTGGAATATTTCCATTAGATAACATTAGCTACAATGGTGGTTTTTGCTAAAATGCAGTACCCTAGAACCTAGGACAGGTCTAGTGAATCTGAATGTTCTCAAATGTACCCAGCAATTTGATTTTTAAACAAATATCAAGCCAGGCATAATGACACATTCCTGTAATTATTCTAGTCTAGAAGGCAGAGGCAAAAGGATCACAAGTTTGAACCAAGCCTGGGCAACTTGGCAACTTAGCAACTTAGCAAGACCCTGTATCAAAATTTAAAACAATAACATAAAGTAAATGGCTTGGAATGTATTTCATTATGAAGGACCCGGGTTCGATGTCTAGTAGTAACATAAACATGTGCATCCGCGTGCATGCACACACACACACACACACACACACACACACACAATCAAAATTCCCATAGAAAACTATTGTGACCATTAAACTTAAGTTCAGGATCATTAGTTTTGTCCTCATGGCTTAGTATAAGGGCATATATTGAAAAGGCTCAGGAACAAGTCCCCTTATTATTTTATGTTGAGTGAATTTCTTTTCTTTTTTCTTATTTTTAAAAAAATGTTGATAATCATACCACATAGTTCACTAGATGGTTGATGTCTGTTTTAGTCTAGGCAATTTAAATGGATTCAGCTCATCTATAAAAATGCAATCTGGAAAAAAGACTGTAAGAAAGAGTTCTAATGGACAGCATTATCTCTCTTCTAAGTTCCATCTGATTAAACTTTACATCTTGACTTCATCTTCTCTTAACTCACTGCACTACAGCCAAACTGATATTCTTTTGCTCAGAAACACTAGGAACACTAATTTCAAAACTTCTACATGTGTCTCTATATTCAAAATTAGTTTGGAAAGTTTTACTTTCAACTATCATTCACTTCATCCAACTGTTTCTTTAAATGCATTTTTTTATGGAGTGAGAATGTGGTAGAGTACATTTTTGGCATGCATGAGGTATTAGGTATAATCTTGAGTACCATCCAAAAAAATAAAAGTCATCTCTAACAGCCTTATCCAATATAGCTCACCATCCCCTCATATTTTATACCTAAATTAGAAGATATATATATATATGTGTGTATGTATAATATTTTTGTAATAACTGAAAGAAAATACAGAAACTGTGACATGTAAAGAGCTATCTTAAAAGACAAACCCCCTATAAAGAAATTAACAAAACTATTAATAAAAGACAAACTCAGATTTTTGAGTGCATACCTTAAAATATATGCAACTATACTAGAAATCATGAAAATGAATTTGAGCCAAGTGTCAGATAGGCAAAATTATACAAGACTAACAACACCAAATATTTGTGACTATGTAAAAAAAGCAGGAGTCTTGTACTTTATTATGAGATTATGAATTATTATTAGATGATTTGGCTATATCTAATAAGATAAAATATAATAATCAATAAATTGGGCAAGTACCCTTCTAGATCTATAACCTAGAGACATTACAAACTTGTACAAGAACATATGGGAAAAGGTTTATCTAAAACACTTTTAAAATTGCTAATGAAAAGAATTGAATTTTCAATAGGAGAAATGATAAATTAATTATGGTGTATCCATGGAATGGTGACTACCAACTAAAATGAATCAACAATTTTTTGAAAGGATGAGGTTTTGCCCAAGCCAGCCTCAAACTTCTGGACTTAAGCAATCCTTCCTTGTTAATATTCTGAGTAGCTGGGAATACAGACATACACCATTATGCCTTTCTCATATGCACAACTTTTAAAAGTGTTGAACAGAATGTCTCAAAAGAACATATATATACTGTGAAAAAATTATTTAAAATATAAAAAGACAATATAATATTTTATATCATTGATGAATACATACATAATAAAAGTACAAAATCACAGAAAGGATATAAATCAATTTCAAATTGCAATAACTGCATAGAGAAAGGCACAGTAATTGTTTGGAAAGTTCAGTCAATTTCCTTGGTAAAATGTTATTTTTAAAAATTCAACTTAAGAATAAAAGAATAAATTATCAATATTTGGTACAACTCGGTAACTGAATATAAAACAATCTTTTATATTGTTTTCTTTATTTTACTATGTATTTGGAATACATTTCTTTCAAATTTAAAAGGCCAAATGAAAATATACAAAAAGTTGTTATTTCTCTGAGTGGTGGGATATGCTTTCTCCCCATTCTATTTCTAAATTCTATTTTTATGCTTAAAATTTTTTCCACACTGACCCTAAAGATTATGTTTAGCATTTGGGAAAATTAAGTTAAAAGCAGGCTGAAATTTTAATGGATTTTAAACAGATTTTAATGGATGTAGAGATTTTTGTTCATTTGTTTGTACTGCCTTTTCCTTATATAACTATAAGCCAATGAAATATTAATTTCAAAAGGGCAACATGATACACAAGGCAGGTATAACAATGTACATTACAGGTAATGGGGATATCTTCAGGAAAATATTTTAATTTTGCAACCCATTAGCCAGGAGGAACACATTTACCTAAACCTTTAATACTCTACACTGCCTCAAGAGAGGGTAACCAATTCTGATGAATACAAGTTGCCATAATTATTTTTCTTCACTGTTTTCCCACCACAGGCTTGGAATATTCATTTTAAAATGTCTTCCCTTTCAAAAACATTTATTCAATAGATTCTAAGATGCTTTTCTGTCTTCTTCATTGACCTTAACATCTCATAGTCCTCATACCACTTTCTTCTCTTACCTATGTTGTTACAGATTTCAGCAGGTATATACATGAAAACTAGGCTTTTTAACTTCCATGATCTCATTCTTTTTTTTTTTTTCTTTTTTTGTGGTTCTGGGGATTGAACTCAGGACCTTGTGCTTGGAGGCAGGCACAGCTCCACTGAGCTAAATTCCTGGCCCCAACTCATTGTATTTTAAAGAAGATAACTAATAATGCAAGTATATAATTTATTTTCTCATAATTGAATAATGGTCCACTTTCAAAATATTAAAATGTATCTCTCTTTTTACATATTCCAGTCACATTTCTTCCAGTCTCCCAAGTAATTCAATTTATTTTCCATCCTCATAGTAAACAAATTACTTAGTTCTTCCCACTTTGCCCATTCAATCACTCCAGTTCACAATAAGTGATGTGACAATTTGAAACAATTGAAACTACCTTTGGCTTCTAGTTATGTTGTCAATGGGTACAAATCTCCTGAAAATAACTTGTTTGTTAAAAAGAAAAAATAATCCAAAAACCTTAGGCCTAAATCATCATAAATATTTTTCTTGATGAAATAAACTACAATATAGTTTCCCCAGCTCCTTCAATTTTCCATCTTCATAAAATATTCCAAATACCAAGTTCTAGGCTTTTTTTTTTTTGTCTGTCTTGAAGTTCTCTATTCTAAAATGGAGCCAAATTTCCACATGCTGTGCCAATCATAAAATGGACAAGTAGAACACTTTCAAAACATCAACATGTAATGCTCCTATGTTGTTGGTCAGAATGGAAGGTAGTAAAACTATGATAGAAATTAGTGTGCAGATTCCTCAAAAATCTAAATATAAAAATTCCATTTGACCCAAGGTCATACCTCTCCTGTGTACATTACTGTAAGAATTCAAGGCATCATATTATAGTGATACATGCATATTTATGTTTATAGCAACACAATTCACAATAGCTAAGCTCTAAATACAACCTAGATGCTCATCAACAGGTAAAGGGATGAAGAACATTATATAAATATATATATGAATATTATTCATCCATAAAAAGAATGAAATCATGTCATTTGCAGACAAGTGGATAGAACTACAGATCATCATGCTATGCAAAATAAGCCAAACATAGACATTTAAATATTGGATATTTTCTCTTAGATGAGAAACCTAAAATATAAATAAACAAATGAATAAAATAAAAAAGAGGACAGGAAGTTAGAGTGTAAAATGAGAGATGGGAAAAGGGGGATGGGGGGAGAGGAAAGGGAGAGGGGCTAAAAGGATAAGAACATCAAGATATATTGTACTCTTTTGTATTTACCCTTCTGTTTTACAGATATATATTGGTAACAATTAAAAACAATTTTTAAGTCAGCATGTGTCCATTTCTGGAAATGCCTATCACTATAGATAATAATCTCAGTAAAAAACTCATATTTTGTTGCAAAGTGTGGAAGTTTTTATTCATCTTAATATGTCACTAGACATCTTACTTTGAAAACTGAATCATAAAACCCCCTAGTGCAGATGAAGCCAAAGTACATATTTCTTTTGAGCTTAACCCTCACTTCTGGTTTGTCCATTCAGTTGAGTCCTGCCCTGCCCTGGACTAACCCCTACATAATTTTAAAATTAGCTTCTAAGATTTGCATTTCTAAATTATCCATTCCTAACAAAAAATTCAGTTATTCCTAAAATCATTCAGTCTCATTCTGCTCATATTTGGGAACATGTATGACTAAATATTTTTGTGATGCACACTTTCCTAAGTTTTATAGCCTTGTTTGAATTTACAAAAAAAAATTTTGTACCAAGGATCTAACTCACGACCTTTTAATTCTACTTTTAGTACCAGGGCCTAAGTTGGAACTATGTTACATATATATATATATATATATATATATATATATATATATATATATATATATACCTTCCCATGGCACAATACTATCTTATTATCTCATTCATCTGGCTTCATGGGTAAATTTCCTAGGAATTAAATATTATCAATTCAACTATAAAACCTTGTATTCATTTAACATTTTTATTAAATATTTCTATAACTTTTTATGTAACTTCATGAAACATTTTTATACAAAACTTCTGAAACATTATATACAACTCTGATGATAGTCATCATTATAAACATGCAGCTTTGTACTCTATTAAAACACATAATCATATTCTCTATCCATTTTTTCATTTTTTGTATTATTTCAATACATTCTCTTAAAATTCACTGCTTTCATGTTGCTTGTCATCAGTGTCTCCCTACATTATAAACTGTTCATTTCTAATCTAGTAAGAAAATGGATAACAGAGTTTAATTAAAATGTACTTTAAAATGTTAAAGTATATAACTCCAAAATGATAGAATGTCTGCAATTTACTTTAAACTACTTCAGTAAAACAAACATACCAACAAAAATAACTTAAATGAAATAAAATTGGCAAAATGATAATAACTATTGAGTCAAGGTAATGAATATATAAACTTCATTATTTATGTTGGGTAACTTCAAGTAAGCTTTCTTTAAACAGGAATGCTAACTGTTAAATAATGAAAGAATAAATGAATTTAGTAAGCAGTATTTTAAAGCCATAATATAATGATGAATTCAAGCAGGATTAGTAATATAAGGTCATTGGGTAAAAAAGTGTTTGAGAACAAGATATTTACATGGCCTCAAAGTGCCACCTCACAATTTACATATTAATTTGTGAGGGAAAAGTACAGTACTTTTGTAAGAGAGAAAGAACCAGTTCATCATCCCCAATAATAAGTCAAAGTTGTCATGTGTTTTCTGATGATATGCAAATATAAAATATCACTTATATAGTAATGTTACCATTAAAATTATTTAATTTGAATGTAAAAAATGAGGAAATAATCAGAAAAATTTTGCTTGTAACATTTTTACAAAAGGACTGGCCTAACCTCTTAAAAATGATAACATTTGGAAAAAATTTTGAATAAATTCAAGCCAGAAACTATCGACTATTATTAGAATAATTGGGAATATTCAAATATGGGTAGCAACAATAAAAATATTTTTATACACATTTTAATTTCAAAAGTTCCTATCCTTAGAGGATACATACTACTAATATCTTTAAGTGTAAAATATCATGATTTCCCCAATTTACTAAAAAGTTCCAAAAAATTTTTGCGATGGTTGTGTGAGGATGTGCATATGCATGTGTATCTATATTTCAAGGAGAAAAGGGGAAAGTAAATTTGGTAAAATGTTAACAGTTGGTGAATCCAGTTGAGAGAGAATATATGGGTAATCATATCTATTTTTTTAACTTTTTAAAATTAAGAAGTGGGTGAAATGTATAAACAGAAAAAATAGTCAAAAATTAAGTTCATGACAGCACAGTATCTAGTGAAAAAAGTCCATTCCATCTTGTACAATAAAATTAAATTTATTTTCTTTTCAGCAATTGAAGCAAAAGAGAAATAGCAAAGTCTTGGAATGTACTAGAGAATACTGTTCCCTCAGAAATTAAAAGAAGTCACAAAATCATATGAACAATAAGAAAAAGTTAAATCTATTAAATTTTCATGAAAATTAAGAAAACAAAGAGCATAATGCATATTGAAATTAACTTTGTTTTGTACGCAGCACTCAAAACACTAATAATAATAACAATGATGATGATGATTGATGATGATGATGATGAAGAAGTGAACACTTGTGACAGCAGTGACCCACTTAGCTTGCCGGAGAGAGGGGTCCCAGGCCATCAGGAGCCCCATCCAACATATGCAATGCCCACCGGTGACCAGCCAGAAGGTGAGGACCACTCACAACTTTCAATGCCCATGGTAGTGACCTGCTTACTATGCACAGCCCCCCCCCCCCACCTCTGGCCTCCTGGCTGTGGCACTACATGGTTCCACACTACAAAGGCACAGGGGACACCAGACCACTGTACTTGGTAAGTTGGAGGGATCATCACCTCCCATCAGAACCTGGACTATCTTTCAGGGGAAGGGCAGCTGGAACCTGGAGTACAACCTTGCAGAGTTCCAACCTACAGGAGGACAGGGAGCTCAACTTGGGACTTGCAGCCAGAAATCTGCCTGAATTCCACAGGTCTGTGACTGGCTTTCTGAGACTCATTGAGTTATATCTGCACACTGCTGCCCACATAGGCTATTGTTACATCAGATACATACCCTGAAGGAGGCCCTTCATTTTCATTTTTATTTTTTATTTGTTATTTTTAAAATTATTATTTTTTTGCTCTTATTTTATTTTTTTCCTACTCTTTTCAAATTTTTATTTTTCTCTTCTTTTTTTCTTTCCTTTCTCTCACTCTCAAACTCAGTCTCTTGCTGTCCCACATTGTTCTTCATCTCCTTTTTTGTTCCTGTTCTGGCCCTAATTCAAATTTCTTCTTTATTTATCTTTTCTTCTCTTTTTCCTTCTCTTGCCTGTTTCCTCTGGCTTCAATGCTAACATTCCCATATCCTTCGACCTATCTATCCCTTCCTCACCAACTCCTTCTAACTCCCCATCACAAAGGGTAAAGTTGCTATTTTTGAAGAGTTTATTCACTATAGACATATGTTGGGTTGGTCATCGATTTTGATTTAATTTAAACAGTTAAAGGTGATAGATAAATAACTACCACAAATTGTCAGTTTCTAAGATGTACTTGATCCTGTGGTGTTGCTGATTGTATTACTTGGGCTAAGGTGTTATGATTGATCTAATCAGTTGTCCTTCCTGGTATAATGAGAATGAGACAGGCTCAGTCATTAGAGACTCAAAACCTATCTGGAAGACACCTCTGAGAAGCAATCATTCCATAAGGGTTCTAATTACAAGCAACAAAGATACTTACAATAAGCAATTTCGAAGTATCAACCCAGGAATGAAACCGAGGACAGTATCAAAAACAAAAGTGAGAAGACATTTAAGCAAGGCGCAAACTCAGACTTCCAACCCACCAAGGGTAAATTCTGGGGAAAACGAGGTAGAAAAGTCTGATTATCAACCACGTGAACACCCTGAACTGGTAGCACAGGAAGTAACAAAACAGATGAATGAGTCTCTAGAAAAATTCAAAACAGAAATAATTTCCCAGATAACTATAGAGATGGTGAACAGAGTGTAAGACATGATTAGAGGCTCTAGAATAGAAACAGATAAAAAAAAAAGATGATCTCAGAAACATGCTGGAAGCCATGAATGCCAAGCATAAGAAAGAAATGGAAACCATGATTGCACAACATAAGAAAAAATGGAATCCATGAAATAGATTCAAACAGATATTCAGAAGATTAAAAAATCCATGGAAAGTGTGCAGAGCAGATTAAGGGAATCTGAAGATAGAATATCAGATATGGAAGACAGGATTGAGGTTAAGGATCATGAAAACAGAGATTTCTTTAAAATAGTAAGGGACCATAAGAAATCAATCCAGCAGCTAATAGATGATGCAAAGAAGAATAACATAAGACTGATAGGAGTCCACAAAAAAGCAGGAGAAAGTGCATTTGATGTAAAAAACTGTTCACAGAAATAATAGTGGAAAACTTCCGAGACAGAGGTAGAGAATAGGACATACAGATAAGTGAGGTATATAGAACTCCAACTAGCCACTATAAAAAAAAAAATCTACACATAGACATGTAATAAGATCCCAGAAACCCAACAGAAGAACAAAATCCTACAAGCAGTTAGAGAAAAGAAACAAATCACCTACAAAGGAAAGCCCATCAGAATCACAGCAGACTTCTCAATGCAAACCCTAAAGTCAAGGAGAGCCTGGAGTGAAGTATTTCAAGCCCTAAAAGAAAACAACTTCCAACCTAGTATCCTGCAAAATTATCTTTCAAAATCAATGAGGAAATTAGATACTTCCACAACAAAGAACACCTGAGAAATTTCACGAACACCAAATGAGCACTACAAACAATTCTAAATAATATCCTAGAAAAAGAAAATGACGGTCACAACTCCATGAGGCCCAACAGAGCAAAGACAACAGGAAAGGCAAGAAACTGAAGGGAAAGTGGAAAAAGTAAAGAATAAAAGAGCCAATAAGACTAAAACATCATGACTAGGATGAGTCAATAGCTATCAATTACAACTATCAATGTTAATGGCCTCAATTTACCAATCAAAAGAAATAGACTGGCAGAATGGATTAAGGAGCAAAATGCAATAATATGCTGTATAAAAGAAGCACATCTAACTCAAAAAACATTCATAGACCGAAAGTAAAAGGATGGAGAACAGTTACCCATGTGACAGGAACCCAGAAGAAAGCAGAGGTAGCAATCTTATTTGCAAGACAAAGATGATTTCAAACCAAAACTAATTAAGAGAGACAAAGATGGTCATTACATCTTTATGAAGGGAACAATCCAAGAGGAATAGATGACAATCATAAATATATGTGCACCAAGTACAAACACCCCCAACTATACAAAACAAATATTAATGGGCATGAAAAACCAAATAAGCACTAATACAATTGCAGTGGGGTCCTCAATACCCCACTATCACAAATAGACAGATTGTCTAGACAAAAAATTAACAACAAAATTCAAGAACTGAACCAAGTTATTGAACAAATGGACTTAATAGATATTTATATAGTGTTCCACCCCACAAAACCAGAATACACATTCTTTTCAGCTGCACATGGGTCATTCTCCAAAATAGACCACATGTTATCTCATAGGAAATGTCTAAGTTAATGTAAAAGAACTGAAGTTACCCCCTGTATATTGTCAGACCATAGTGAAATAGAATTGGAGTTCAATAACATAAGAAACAGCAAAACCCCCACAAACACATGGAAATTGAATAACACCCTTCTGAACAACCAATGGGTCACAAAAGAAATTAAAGAAGAAATTCAACAGTATCTACAAGTAAATGATAATGCCAGTATGACATACAGGAATCTATGGAACACAATTAAAGCAGATCTATGTGGAAAATTCATAGCAGTGAATGCCCATATTAGGAAAACAGAGAGAACTCAAATTAACAACCTAATGCAGAACCTCAAGCTCAGAGAAAAAGAAGAGTTGGACAAATTCAAAGCTCGTAAAGCAGAGGCAATTATGAAGATCAGAGCAGAAATCAACACAATGGAGACTAAGAGAATGAAAATCAAAACAATGAATGAATCAAACAGTTGGTTTTTCAAAAGAATAAATGAAATTGATATACCTTTAGCCAACCTAAGAAGTAAAAGGAAAGAAAAGGCTCAAATCCAAGCAATTAAGAACGAAAAAAGTGAAGTCACAACAGACCCAGCAGAAATCCAGAGGATCATCAATACCTATTTTGAGAAACTGTACAGTGATAAAATGGAAAACACAGAAGAAATGGACAGATTCCTAGATACATATGCATTGTCAAAGTTAAATGAAGAAGATATAGAAATATGAAACACCCCAATTACAATGAGTGAAATTCAAATGTAATAAAAAATTTATCAACAAAGAAAATCCCAGGCCTGATGGCTTCACTGCTGAATTCTACAAGACATTTACATATTTTTATTTTTTATTTTTATTATTCTTTTCTTTATATATCTTTTTATTGGTATATTTTAAGTATACAATATAATGACATTCACCATGGGAAATTTTCACATTTACATAATCTCTTGGTTGTTATATTTTCCCCCTTCCCCTACCCTCCCTTCACCCCCTCCATCCCTCCCTATTTACAGAAACTTTGTTTCATTTTTTTATTTCTTCATATTAGTTCCATTCCCTTCTTTCCTTTCCCCTAAACCTCCCACTTCCCCTTCCCTTTGTCCATATCTTCCTATTTCACATTATCTATTATACATTTTAGTCCTTATTTACACTTTCAGTTTTTCACACTAGAGAAACTATTCAGTATTTACACAAGTGTGTCCTATTTATTTCACTTAAGAATATCACCTCAATGTGCATCCATTTAGCTAAGAATGTCTCTAATTTCTCCTTTTTTATGGCTGAGTAGTACTCCATTTTATTTAAAAAACACATTTTCTTTATCCAGTTTCCAGTTGACGGGTATTTGGTCTGTTTCCAAGTTTTAGCTATTACAAACTGCTGCTATGAACACGGGTGCACATATATCACTGTGGTATGATTCTTTTAATTTTGGGGGGAAGATAGCCAGCAGGGGAGTAGCTGGGTCAAATGGGACTTGCAGTCCTCATTCTTTGAGGTATCTCCATACTGATTCCCACAGTGGTTGCACCAGTCAACACTCCCACCAGCAGTGGATCAGTGTTCCTCTTTCCCAACAACCTTGTCAGCATTTGTTATTGGTTGATTTCTTAGTATCAGCAATTCTTTGTGGGGTGAGGTGGAATCTCAGTATTGTTTTCATTTGTATCTCTCAAATGACCAGTGATGTTGAACATTTTTTTCATATGTTTATTTACCATTTCCATTTCTTTGTTTGAGAAATATCTGGTCATTTCAGATGCCCATTTTTGGATTGGCTGTTTAAATTTGGGAGGTCTTATCTTTTTAAGTTCTTTATAGATTTGAGATATTAGACCTTTGTCTGAGGGAATGCTGGTGAAAAATCTTTTCCCACATTGTGGGTTGCCTCTTCACACTGCTGGTGGCTTCTCCTGCTATGCAGAACCATTTTAGTAATGAGATCACACTTGTGGTGGTTTGTGCTAGTTCGTGGGCAACTGAGGTTTTGTTCATAAAAATCTTTTCCTACACCAATGTCTTCAAGAATTCTACCTAGGCTCCATTCCAGCCAATTAACCATTTCTGTTTTAGTATTTAGATTTTTAACCCATTTAGACTTTAGTTGAGTGCATGGTGAGAGATATAGGTCTAGTTTTAGTCTTTGGCAAGTTGAAAACCAATTTGTCCAGCACCATTTATTAAAGAGGTGATATTTCCTCCAGTGAGGGTGTTTGGCTCCTTTATGGAAGATGAGGTAGCTGAGTGTATCAGGAGTTGTGTCAGGATCTTCTAACCTGTTCCACTGGTCCTCAGGTCTGTTTCTTTGCCAGTACCATGATGTTTTTATCAGAGTAGCTTTGAAGTATATTATCAATTTGGGCTAGTAATACTCCCTGCTGTGTCTCTGTTACCTAGAATTGCTTTTGCTATTCTGGGTCTCTTCTTCTTCAAACTGAATTTTTGTATTCTTTTCTAAAGGTCCATGAAGTCTGCTGCTGGGATTTCAATTGGGATTGCATTGAATCTATATAGCAGTTTTGGAAGTATGGCAATTTTGACTATGTTGATCCTTCCTACCCAGGAGCAAGGGATGTCTTTCCATTTTCTGATATCATCTTCAATCTCTCTTTTCAAAGTGCTACAATTTTCAGAGAGGAGGTTTTTGATTTCTTTTGCTAGGTTGATTCCTAGGTATTTCAGTTTTTTAGATGCTATTTTGAAAGGAATTGTTTGCGCTATTTTGAAAGGAATTGTTTTCACTATTTCTGTCTCAGTGAGTCTGTTGTTTGTGTAGAGGAAAGCTATTGATTTTGATGTGTTGATCTTGTATCCAGCTAATACAGTGAATTTGGTTATTAAGTCTAGAAGTCTTTTGGTGGAGTTCTTGGTGTCTTCTATTTACAGTATCATATCATCTGCAAATAATGACAATTTGTCTTCTTCATTTCCTATTTTTGTTCCTTTTATTTCTTTCTCTTAATTGCCATGTCTAATGTTTCTAAAAATATATTGTACAGGAGTGGTGATAGTGGGCATCCTTGTCTTGTTCCTGATTTTAGTGTGAAGGATTTCAGTTGTTGACCTTCTAGTGTGATATTGGCTGTTGGTTTTTCATAGATGGCTTTTATCAGATTGAGGTAGAGGCCGTCTATTCCAATTTTTTGTAGGGTTTTTAACATAAATGCATGTTGGATTTTGTCAAATACTTTTTCTGCATCTATGGAGATAATCATATGGTTTTTTGTCCATGGGTCTATTGATATAGTGTATTACATTGATTGAATTACTAATGTTGAACCATCCATGCATCCCTGGGATGAATCCCACTTTGTCAGGGTGTATGATCTTCTTGATGATCTTCTGCCTTCTATTTGCCAGCATCTTAGGATTTTTGCATCTACGTTCATAAGTGAGATTGGCCTATAGTTGTCTTTTCGGTTGGGTCTTTCTCTGCTTTTGGGATCAAGGTGATGCTTGCTTCCCAAAATGAATTCGGGAGTATTGCTTCCCTTTCAGTTTCATTGAAGAGTTTAAACAGTAGTGGCTGTAGTCCTCTTTAAATTTCTTGTAGAATTCAGTGGTGAAGCCATCAGGACTTGGGCTTTTCTTAGTTGGTAAGAGTTTAATTACATTTTCAACTTCATTGATTTATATTGGGTTATTTATGATTTTTAGGTGTTCTTTGTTCAACTTTGGTAATTCATACATGTCTAGGAATCTGTCCATTTCTTCTGTGTTTTCCATATTTTGGGCATATAAGTTCTTGAAGTTGGTATTTTTGATCCTCTGGATTTCTATTGGGTACATTGTAATTTCATCATTTTCCTTCCTAATTGCATGGATTTGGGCCTTTCCTTTTTCTGATAAGGTTGCCTCAGGGTTTGTCAATTTTGTGTATTCTTTTGAAGAACCAACACTTGGCTTCGTTGATTGCTTGTATTGCTTTCTTAGACTCCATTGCATTGATTTCTGCCCTGATCTTTATAATCCCCTCCTTTGTCTGGGATTTGAGTTTGTTCTGCTCTTTTTTTTCTAGAAGCTTGAGGTTCAGCATCAGGTTGTTTAATTGGGCTTGCTCTGTTTTCCTAATATAAGTATTCACTGCTATGATTTTCCCTCATAAGACTCCGTTCATTGTGTCCCATAGATTCTGACATGTTGTATTGTCATTGTTATTTAATTGATGGAACTGTCTGATTCCTTCTTTAATTTCCTCTGCGACCCATTGGTTATTCAGAAGGGTGTTGTTCAATTTCCATGTGTTTATGAAATTTTTCCATTTCTTTTGCCATTGATCACCAATTTCATTGCAGTATGGTCTGATAATATACAGGGGATAACATCAATTACTTTGCACTTACCTAAATATGTTCTATGAGTGAGTGTGTGGTCTATTTTGGAGAATGACCTATGTGTAGCTGACAGAAATATGTATTTTGATTTTCTGGGCTGGAACACTCTGTAAACATCTATTAAGTTCATTTGTTCAAGAGTTTCATTGAGTTCTAGTATTTTATTGCTTGTTTTTTGTCTATCTGATCGATCTATTTGTGATAGTGGGGCACTGAGTTCCCCCACTACTATTGTATTAGTGCTTACATGACTTTTCATGTCTGTTAGTATTTATTATATACATTTGGGTGCACTAGTGTTTTGTGCATAGATATTTATGATTGTTCTCTTTACAAGGATGTAGTGTCCTTCTTTGTCTCTCTTAATCATTGTGGATTTGGAATCCAGTTGCTCTGCAAATAGAAGAGCTACTCCTGCTTTTTTTCGGGTTACTGTCACATGAAGTATTGTTTTCCAATCTTAAACTTTCAGGCTATGAGTTTGTTTTTGAACTAAGTGTGTTTCTTGTATGAAGCATATGGGTGGATCATGCATCTTGACTCATTTTGTCAGTCTATTTCTTTTTTTTTTAATTAAATTCTTTTATTGGTACATTGTAGGTATACAACACAATTACATTTCTCATTGGGAATTGTACCTTTACATAATGCATCTTGGTTCTTATTTTTTCCCCATTCCTAGCCCTCCCTTCACGCCCTCCACCCTTCCATATTTACAAAGACTTTATTTCCATTTTTTCCATTTCTCAGCATTTTTCCTTTCCCTTCTTTCCTTTCCCCTGCCCATTCCACTACCCCTACCCCTTTGGACCTTATCTTCCTATTTTACATTATGGATTATTCATTCTAATCATTGGTACAATTTAGGTATACAATATAATGACATTCATCATTGGAAATTTGCACCTTTACATAGTCTCTCTAGGTTCTTATTTTTCACCCTTGCCCAGCCCTCCCTTCAACCCCTCCAGTCCTCCCTTTTTACAAAGATTTTGTTCCTATTTTTCCATTTTCTCATATTAATCCCATACCGTTCTATCCATTACCCTATCCCTCCCACTTCCCTTTCCTTTGCCCCTTTTCTTCCTATTTCACATTACCTATTATACATTTAGTCCTTATTTACACTTTCAGTTTCTCACACCAGAGAAACTATTCGGTATTTACATATGTGTGTCCTATTTATTTCACTTAAGAGTATCACCTCAATGTGCATCCACTTAGCTATAAATGCCTCTAATTTCTCATTTTTTATGGCTGAGTAGTACTCCATTTTATAAAAAACCCCACATTTTCTTTATCCAGTCTCCAATTGATGGGCATTTGGGCTGTTTCCAAGTTTTAGCTATCACAAACTGTGCTGCTATGAACATGGGAGGACATATGTCACTGTGGTATGATTCTTTTAATTCTTTGGGGAAGATCCCCAGCAGGGGAAGAGCTGGGTCAAATGGGACTTCCAGTCCTAGTTCTTGAGGTATCTCCATACTTTTTTTTTTTTTTTTTTTTGGTACCGGGGATCGAACTCGGGTCCTTGTGCTTATGAGGTATCTCCATACTGATTTCCACAGTGGTTGCACCAGTCCACACTCCCACCAGCAGTAGAGCAGGGTTCCTCTTTCCCCACAGCCCCGCCAACATTTGTTATTGGTTGATTTCATGATAGTAGCCATTCTTTCTGGGGTGAGCTGGAATCTCAGCATTGTTTTCATTTGCATCTCTTGAATGACGAGTGATATTGAACATTTTTTCATGTATTTATTTGCTATTTCTACTTCTTTGTCTGAGAAATGTCTGAGGAACAGCAGGTGAAAAATTTTTCCCACATTGTGGGTTGTCTCTTCACACTTCTGGTGGTTGCTCTTGCTGTGCAGAAGCCTTTTAATAAGACGAGATCCCATTTGTTGATTGTTTGTGCTAGTTCCCGGGCAACTGAAGTTTTTGTTCATAAAATCTTTTCCTACACTGATGTCTTCAAGGGTTCTACCTAACCTCTGTTCCAACTGGTTCAGAGTTTCTATTTTAATATTTAGATCTTTAATCCATTTTGATTTTAGTTTAGTGCATGGTGAAAGATACAGGTCTAGTTTTAATCTTTGGCAAGTTGAAGACCAATTTTTCCAGCATCATTTATTAAAGAGGCTATCTTTCCTCCAGTGAGGGTGTTTGGCTCCACTGTCGAAGATGAGATGGCTGAGTGTGTCTGGCCTTGTTTCTGCATCTTCTAATCTGTTTCACTGGTCTTCAAGCCTGTTTTTTTTTTGCCAGTATCATGCTGTTTTTATCACAGTAGGTTTGTAGTAGTGTTGCAGGTTGGGGATTGTGATACCTCCTGCCATGTCTCTGTTACCTAGAATTGCTTTTGCTATCCTGGGTCTCTTCTTGTTCCAAATGAATTTTTGGATTGTTTTCTCCAGGTCTATGAAGTATGCTGCTGGGATCTCAATTGGAATTGCATCAAATCTATATAGCAGTTTTGGAAGTATGGCCATTTTCACTATATGAATCCTTCCTACCCAGGAGCAGGGGATGTCTGTCCATTTTCAGATATCATCTTCAATCTCTCTTTTCAGAGTGCCATAGTTTTCAGAGAAGAGGTCTTTGATTTCTTTTGTTAGGATGATTCCTAGGTATTTCAGTTTTTTTGATGCTCTTATGAAAGGAATTATTTGCCCTATTTCTCTCTCAGTGAGTCTGTCATTGGTGTAGAGGAAAGCTATTGATTTTTGTGTGTTGACCTTGTAACCAGCTACTTGACTGAATTTGGTTATTAAGTCTAGAAGACTTTTGGTGGAGTGCTTGGGGTCTTCTATATAGAGTATCATGTCATCTGCAAATAATGACAATTTGACTTCTTCATTACCTATCTTTATTCCTTTTATTTCTTTCTCTTGTCTAATTGCCGTGGCTAATGTTTCCAGAACTATATTGAACAAGAGTGGTGATAGTGGACATCCTTGTCTTGTTCCTGATTTGAGTGGGAAGGATTTCAGTTTTTGACCATTTAGTATGATATTGGCTGTTGGTTTTTCATAGATGGCTTCTACCAGTTTGAGGTAGAGACCATCTATTCCAATTTTTTGTAGGGTTTTTATCATAAATGCATGTTGGATTTTGTCAAATGCTTTTTCTGCATCTATGGAGATAATCATATGGTTTTTGTCCTTGGCTCTATTGATATAGTGTATTACATTGATTGATATGCATGTGTTGAACCATTCCTGTATCCCTGGGATGAATCTCACTTGATCAGGGTGTATGATCTTCTTGCTGATCTTCTGCATTCTGTTTGCCATTATCTTATTAAGGATTTTTGCATCCATGTTCATTAGTGAGATTGGCCTATGTTCTCTTTCTCAGTTGGGTCCTTCTCTGCTTTGGGGATCAAGGTGATACTTGCTTCCAGGAATGAATTTGGGAATATTGCTTCCCTTTCAATTTCTTTGAAGAGTTTAAACAATAGTGGCAGCAGTTCCTCTCTAAATGTCTTGTAGAATTCAGCAGTGAAGCCATCAGGGCCTGGGCTTTTCTTACTTGATAAGTTTTTCATTACATTTTCAATTTCATTGGTTGATATTGGGTTTTTCAGAATTTCTAGGTCTTCTTCGTTCAACTTTGGTAATTCCTATGTATCTAGGAATCTGTCCATTTCTTCTGTGTTGTCCATCTTATTGGCGTATAGGTTCTGGAAGCAGGTATTGATGATCCTCTGGATTTCTGCTGGTTCTGTTGTCATTTCACCCTTTTCATTCCTAATTGCATGGATTTGGGCCTTTTCTTTCCTTTTTCTGACAAGGTTGGCTAAAGGTTTATCAATTTCGTTGACTCTTTCGAAGAACCAACTCTTGGCTTCATTGATTTTTTGTATCATTCTCTTAGTCTCCACTGCATCGATTTTTCCTCTGATCTTTATAATTTCCTCCCTTGTATGAGTTTTGCGGTTGTCCTGCTCTTCTTTTTCTAGAAGCTTGAGGTTCAATATCAGGTTGTTTAATTGGGCTTGTTCTGTTTTCCTAATATGCATATTCACTGCTATGTATTTCCCTCATAAGACTGCTTTCATTGTGTCCCATAGATTCCGATATGTTGTATTGTCATTGACATTTAATTGAAGGAACTGTCTGATTTCTTCTTTAATTTCTTCTGTGACCCATTGGTTATTCAGAAGTGTGTTGTTCAATTTCCACTTGTTTATGAAATTTTTTGAGTTTCTTTTGCTATCGATCTCCAACTTCATCGCACTATGCTCTGATAATATACAGGGGATTACTTCAATTCCTTTGCACTTAAACATGTTCTATGTGTGAGTATGTGGTCTATTTTGAAGAATAAGCCATGTGCAGCTGAGAAGAATGTGTATTCTGATTTTGTGGGGTGGAAGACTCTGTACACATCTGTTAAGTTCCTTTGCTCAAGAGTTTGATTGAGTTCTAGTATTTCATTGCTTATTTATAGTCTAGGTGATCTATCAATTTGTGACAGTGGACTGTTGAGGTCCCCCAGTACAATTGTATTAGTGTATATATGACTTTTCATGTCCGTTAGTCTTTGTTTTATATAGTTGTGTGCACTGGTGTTTGGTGCATAGATATTTATGATTGTCATCTCTTCCTCTTGGATTCTTCCCTTTACAAAGATGTAGTGTCCTTCTTTGTCTCTCTTAATCAGTGTTGGTTTGAAATCTACTAGATCAGCAAAGAGGATAGCTACTCCTGCTTTATTTCTGTTTTCCGCCACATGGAGTATTGTTTTCCACCCTTTAACTTTCAGTCTATGACTTTCCTTTTGAATGAAGTGTGTTTCTTGTATTCAGCATATTGTTGGATTTTGCTTCTTGACCCATTCTGCCAGTCTATTTCTTTTGATTGGTGAGTTGAGACCATTAACGTTGATGGTTATAACTGAAACATATTGACTTGTCATTGCCATGACTTTCTCTTTTCATTGGTTCTCACCCTTTACATTTAATTTCTTATCATGCCAGATGGGTTCATTCTGCTTTGCTTCCTGGGGTTGTGATCCTCAATGTCTCTTCCTAGGATATTGTGTAAAATTCTTTGGAGTGCTGGTTTGGTATTCACGAAGTCCCTAAGGTGCTCTTTGTCATGAAAGCATCTTATTTCTCCATCTATTTTGAAAGATAGTTTTGCAGGGTACATCAATCTGGGTTGGAGGCTGTTTTCTTTTAGGGCTTGGAATATGTCACTCCAAGCTCTTCTTGCCTTGATGGTTTTTGTTGAGAAGTCTCCTGTGATTCTGATGGGCTTTCCTTTGTATGTGATTTGTGTCTTTTCTCTGACTGCTTGGAGAGCTTTGTTCTTCTGTTGTGTTTCTGGAATCTTAACAATTATATGCCTATGTGTAGATTTTTTTTGATCAAGTCTATTAGGAGTCCTATATGCCTCACTTATCTGTATGTGAAGTTCTTTTCCCCTGCTTGGGAAGTTTTCTGCCATTATTTCTGTGAAGAGGTTCTTTATGTCATCTCCACTCTCTCCTGTTTCTTCATTGAGCCCAATCAGTCTTATGTTATTCTTCTTTGCATCATCTAGCATCTGGTAGATTGGTTTCTCATGTTCCCTTATAATTTTGAAGCAATTTTTCTTTTCCTGGTCACTAATTGCAATCTTATCTTCTACATGTGAAATTCTGTCCTTACATTGGCTCATTCTCCTGTGGAGACGTTCAATTTAGTTTTTCATGTCGTGGAAATCTATTTGCATCTGTTTTATGGATTCCATTTGTTTCTTATGTTGGGATTCCATCATGTTCCTCAGCTCCTCTCTATATTTATTAATCATGTCTTGCACTAGGGGCACAATTTCTCCTGTTATCTGAGAAATTATTTCTGATTTCATTTTGTCCAGATCCCCTTTTGTTGCCAGTTCAGTGGGTCCAGGTGGTTGAGTATCAGAATGTTCCGTGTCATTTCCCTTTGGGGTTGCTGTAGATGATCTGGAAATCTGGTTCTGAGACTTATTTATGTGTTTTCTCATTTTGACTGGGGGGGCAGTGTGGGTGCTGTTGGTGCCCGTAGATACCTCCTGTGAGCTGGGAGAGGTGGGACAGGGGCCTGGAGCTGCAGTAGGAATGGTGGCCCAGAAGCCCCTTCCTTTGTGCTAGGAGCGGAGGGATGGATGGCAGCTGGTTGGCCCCTTCCTCTGGGCCGAGAGCAGAGGGACAGACTGTGGCCCCCAAGTCCTTTCCTCTGGGCTGTGAGTGGTGGGAGGGATGGTTGCCTGGAATCCCCTTCCTCTGGACTAGGAGCAGAGGGGCGGCAGCTCAGAAGCTCCTACCTCTGGGTCAGGAGCAGCGGGATGGATGGTGGCCCGGAATCCCCTTCAGTGCAGAGCTTTTTAATAAGATGAGTTACCAGTTGTTGATTCTTTGTGCTAGTTCCCATGCTACTGAGGTTTTGTTCATAAAGCCTTTCCCTATGTCAGTATCTTCAAGAGTTATACCTAACTTAACTTCAAGCAAGTTTAGTGTTTCAGTTTTAATATTTAGATCTTTAATCCACTTTGACCTTACCTTAGTGCATGGTGATTGATATGGGTTTAGTTTTAATCTTTGACAGGTTGAAATCCAGTATTTCCAACACCATTTATTAAATAGGCTATCTTTCCTCCAATGAGGGTGGTTGGCTCCTTTGTCAAAGATAAGGTGGTTGAGTAGGTCTGGAGTTGTTTCTGCATCTTCTAATCTATTTCCCTGATCCTCTGATCTGTTTCTTTGCCAGTTCCATGCTGTTTTTTTATCACAGTAGCTTTGTAGTATAGTTCCAAGTTGCGGAATGTAATACACCCTGCCATGACTCTGTTGCCAACAATTACTTTTGATATTCTAGGTCTCTTCTGTTTCCAAATGAACTTTTGGATTGTTTTCTCTAGTTCTGTGAAATATGTTGTTGGAATTTCAATTGGAATTGCATTAAATGTATACAGCACTTTTGGAAGTATGGACATTTTCACTATATTGGTTCTTCCTACCCAGGAACAAGGAATGTCTTTCGATTTTCTTATATCCTCTTTTCATAGTTACGTAGGTTTCAGTGTAGATGTATTTTGCTTCCTTATGTTAGATTGATTCCTAGATATTTCATTTTTTTGGATGCTATTGTGAAAGGAATTATTTCCTTCATTTCACTCCAGTGAGTCTGTCATTTGTATATAAAAAGGCTATTGATTTTTGAGTGTTGAATTTATATCCACATATTCTACTGAATCTGTCAATTAAGTCAAGAAGTCTTTGGCCAAGTTTTTTGGGTCTTCTATGTAAAGTATATCATCGGCAAATAATGACAGTATAACTTCTTCCTTTCCTATCTTTATTCTTTTTATTTCTTTCTCTCTTCTAATTGTTGGGGCAAATGTTTCCACAACTATATACAACAGGAGTGGTGATAGTTGGCATCCTTGTCTTGTTCCTGATTTTAGCATAAAAGTTTTCAGTTTTTGACCATTTAGTATGATGTTGGCTGTTGGTTTTTCAAAGATAGTCTTTATCAGGTTGAGATAAAGATGTTCTATTCCAATTTTCTGTAAGGTTTTTATCATAAATGGGTGTTGGATTTTGTTGAATGCATTTTCTGCATCTAATTAGATGATCGTATGGTTTTTGTCCTTGGCTCTGTTAATATAGTGTATTACATTTATTGATTCACACATGTTGATCCATCTTTGGATCCCTGGGATAAATGAGACTTGGTCAGGATGTATGATGTTCTTGAGGACCCTCTGTTTTCTGTTTGCCAGTGTCTTGTTGAGGATTTTTGCATCTATGCTCATTAGGGATATTGGCCTGTAGTTCTCTTTTTGGGTTGGGTCTTTTCCTGGTTTTGGAATCAAAGGAACAGTTGCTTCTAGGAATGAATTTGGAAGTATTACTTTCCTTTCAATTTCATTGATGAGTTTGAAGAACAATGGTTATAGCTCTTCTTTAAATGTCTTATAGACAGCTCCCAGCAGAGAGGAAGCTTCTGGGTAGGCATGACACAGCTCCCAGTACAGAGGAAGCTTCCTGGTCAAAGAGGTCCAGCTCCCAGAACAGAAGAGGCTTCTGGGTAGACATTGCATAGCTTGCAGCACAGAGGAGGTGAGCTGCTTGGGAGCCAGAGCCCCCTGCACACCATCCAAATGAGAAGACATGTAAACAAGCCTCAGAACCAGACTTCCATATCACCTACAGAAACCCCAAAGGGAAATGAGATGGAACACTGTGATACTCAAACACCTGGACTCCCTGAACTAGCAACAAAAGAGGATCTGGAAAAAGTGAAATCAGAAATAATTTCTCATATAACAGCAGATATTGTGCCCATAGTGGAATACCGTATTAATAAATCAAGAGAGGACATAGATAAAAAAATAGAGGAGCTGAGGAACATGATGGAATCCCAACATAGGAAACAAATGGAATCCATAAAACAGTTGCAAACAGATTTTTAGGAGATGAAAAACTCCACTGAAAGTCTACGCATCAGAATGAGCCAATGTGAAGATAGAATTTCAGATATAGAAGATAAGAATGCAATTAATGACCAGGAAAAGAAAAATTTCTTTAAAATTGTAGGGGACCATGAGAAATCAATCCAGCATCTACTAGGTGATGCAAAGAAGAATAACTTAAGACTGATTGGAGCCAATGAAGAAACAGGAGAGAGTGCAGATGACATAAAAAAATTGAACAATTTTGGAAGTGATGTCAGAAAACTTCCCAAGGAGGGGAAAAGAGCTTGATATACAGATAAGTGAGTTATATAGGACTCCAGCTAGCCTTGATCAAAAAAATATCTACACAAAGGCATATAATTGTTACTATTCCCAAAACCCAACAGAACCACAAAATTTTACATGCAGTTAGACAAAAGAAACAAATCACATACAAAGGAAAGCCCATCAGAATCACAGCCGACTTCTCAATGCAAACCTTCAAGGCAAGAAGAGCATGGAGTGATGTATTTCAACCCCTAAAGGAAAACAACCTCCAACCTGGATTGATGGACCCTGCAAAACTATCTTTCAAAATAGATGGAGAAATAAGATACTTTCATGACAAGGAGCACCTTAGGAACTTTGTGAATACCAAATCAGCACCCCAAAATTTTTAGACAAAATCCTATGAAAAGACAACAAGGATTACAACCAAAGGAATCCCAGCAGAATGAATCCAATGGGCATGACAACAAATTAAAAGCAAAGGGGGAGAATCAAAAAAAAATAAGTCATGACAATGATAAGTCAATATATATCAGTAATAACCATCAATGTTAATGGTCTCAACTCACCAATTAAAAGAAATAGACTGGAGCCCACTGCAGACAGGCAGGTCTGTGCATGCCCTACCGAGGTCCTGAGTCACACAGAACATGCCGAATCACCCCACTGCAGACAGGCAGGTCTGTGCATGCCTTACCGAGGTCCTGAGTCATGCAGAAGACACCGAATCACCCCACTGCAGACAGGCAGCCACCTGGTTCCACACTACAAAGACGCAGAGGACACCAGAACACCAGATCAAGGTACTGAGTCCCACTGTTCCCAGCCCAGAGGTAGGGGCTTCTGAGACATCGTCCCAGTGCTCCTTGTCCAGAGGAAGGGGCTTCCCAGGCACCATCCCTTCTGCTGCTCCGAGCCCAGAGGAAAGAGCTTTTGGGCCACCTTCTGTCCCACTCCTCCTGGCCCAGATGAAGGGGCTTCCAGGCCACCATCCCTCCTACTGCTCCCAGCTCAGAGGTAGGGGCTTCTGAGACATCGTCCCAGTGCTCCTTGTCCAGAGGAAGGGGCTTCCCGGGCACCATCCCTCCTGCTGCTCCGAGCCCAGAGGAAAGAGCTTTTGGGCCACCTTCTGTCCCACTCCTCCTGGCCCAGTGGAAGAGGTTTCCTGGCCACCATCCCTGCCGCTGCTCCAGGCCCCTGTCCCACCTCTCCCAGCTCACAGGAGGTAATCCAGGCAGGCGCTAACAGCCCCTGCCCCAGTCAAAATGAGAAAACACATAAATAAGTCTCAGAACCAGATTTCCAGATCATCTACAGCAACCCCAAAGGGAAATGACACGGAACATTCTGATACTCAACCACCTGGACCCACTGAACTGGCAACAAAAGGGGATCTGGACAAAATGAAATCAGAAATAATTTCTCAGATAACAGGAGAAATTGTGCCCCTAGTGCAAGACATGATTAATAAATATAGAGAGGAGCTGAGGAACATGATGGAATCCCAACATAAGAAACAAATGGAATCCATAAAATAGATGCAAATAGATTTCCACGACATGAAAAACTAAATTGAACGTCTCCACAGGAGAATGAGCCAATGTAAGGACAGAATTTCACATGTAGAAGATAAGATTGCAATTAGTGACCAGGAAAAGAAAAATTGCTTCAAAATTATAAGGGAACATGAGAAACCAATCTACCAGATGCTAGATGATGCAAAGAAGAATAACATAAGACTGATTGGGCTCAATGAAGAAACAGGAGAGAGTGGAGATGACATAAAAAATCTCTTCACAGAAATAATGGCAGAAAACTTCCCAAGCAGGGGAAAAGAACTTCACATACAGATAAGTGAGGCATATAGGACTCCTAATAGACTTGATCAAAAAAAAATCTACACATAGGCATATAATTGTTAAGATTCCAGAAACACAACAGAAGAACAAAGCTCTCCAAGCAGTCAGAGAAAAGACACAAATCACATACAAAGGAAAGCCCATCAGAATCACAGGAGACTTCTCAACAAAAACCATCAAGGCAAGAAGAGCTTGGAGTGACATATTCCAAGCCCTAAAAGAAAACAGCCTCCAACCCAGATTGATGTACCCTGCAAAACTATCTTTCAAAATAGATGGAGAAATAAGATGCTTTCATGACAAAGAGCACCTTAGGGACTTCGTGAATACCAAACCAGCACTCCAAAGAATTTTACACAATATCCTAGGAAGAGACATTGAGGATCACAACCCCAGGAAGCAAAGCAGAATGAACCCATCTGGCATGATAAGAAATTAAATGTAAAGGGTGAGAACCAATGAAAAGAGAAAGTCATGGCAATGACAAGTCAATATGTTTCAGTTATAACCATCAACGTTAATGGTCTCAACTCACCAATCAAAAGAAATAGACTGGCAGAATGGGTCAAGAAGCAAAATCCAACAATATGCTGAATACAAGAAACACACTTCATTCAAAAGGAAAGTCATAGACTGAAAGTTAAAGGGTGGAAAACAATACTCCATGTGGCGGAAAACAGAAATAAAGCAGGAGTAGCTATCCTCTTTGCTGATCTAGTAGATTTCAAACCAACACTGATTAAGAGAGACAAAGAAGGACACTACATCTTTGTAAAGGGAAGAATCCAAGAGGAAGAGATGACAATCATAAATATCTATGCACCAAACACCAGTGCACACAACTATATAAAACAAAGACTAACGGACATGAAAAGTCATATATACACTAATACAATTGTACTGGGGGACCTCAACAGTCCACTGTCACAAATTGATAGATCACCTAGACTATAAATAAGCAATGAAATACTAGAACTCAATCAAACTCTTGAGCAAAGGAACTTAACAGATGTGTACAGAGTCTTCCACCCCACAAAATCAGAATACACATTCTTCTCAGCTGCACATGGCTTATTCTTCAAAATAGACCACATACTCACACATAGAACATGTTTAAGTGCAAAGGAATTGAAGTAATCCCCTGTATATTATCAGAGCATAGTGCGATGAAGTTGGAGATCGATAGCAAAAGAAACTCAAAAAATTTCATAAACAAGTGGAAATTGAACAACACACTTCTGAATAACCAATGGGTCACAGAAGAAATTAAAGAAGAAATCAGACAGTTCCTTCAATTAAATGTCAATGACAATACAACATATCGGAATCTATGGGACACAATGAAAGCAGTCTTATGAGGGAAATACATAGCAGTGAATATGCATATTCGGAAAACAGAACAAGCCCAATTAAACAACCTGATATTGAACCTCAAGCTTCTAGAAAAAGAAGAGCAGGACAACCGCAAAACTCATACAAGGGAGGAAATTATAAAGATCAGAGGAAAAATCGATGCAGTGGAGACTAAGAGAATGATACAAAAAATCAATGAAGCCAAGAGTTGGTTCTTCGAAAGAGTCAACGAAATTGATAAACCTTTAGCCAACCTTGTCAGAAAAAGGAAAGAAAAGGCCCAAATCCATGCAATTAGGAATGAAAAGGGTGAAATGACAACAGAACCAGCAGAAATCCAGAGGATCATCAATACCTGCTTCCAGAACCTATACGCCAATAAGATGGACAACACAGAAGAAATGGACAGATTCCTAGATACATAGGAATTACCAAAGTTGAACGAAGAAGACCTAGAAATTCTGAAAAACCCAATATCAACCAATGAAATTGAAAATGTAATGAAAAACTTATCAAGTAAGAAAAGCCCAGGCCCTGATGGCTTCACTGCTGAATTCTACAAGACATTTAGAGAGGAACTGCTGCCACTATTGTTTAAACTCTTCAAAGAAATTGAAAGGGAAGCAATATTCCCAAATTCATTCCTGGAAGCAAGTATCACCTTGATCCCCAAAGCAGAGAAGGACCCAACTGAGAAAGAGAACATAGGCCAATCTCACTAATGAACATGGATGCAAAAATCCTTAATAAGATAATGGCAAACAGAATGCAGAAGATCAGCAAGAAGATCATACACCCTGATCAAGTGAGATTCATCCCAGGGATACAGGAATGGTTCAACACATGCATATCAATCAATGTAATACACTATATCAATAGAGCCAAGGACAAAAACCATATGATTATCTCCATAGATGCAGAAAAAGCATTTGACAAAATCCAACATGCATTTATGATAAAAACCCTACAAAAAATTGGAATAGATGGTCTCTACCTCAAACTGGTAGAAGCCATCTATGAAAAACCAACAGCCAATATCATACTAAATGGTCAAAAACTGAAATCCTTCCCACTCAAATCAGGAACAAGACAAGGATGTCCACTATCACCACTCTTGTTCAATATAGTTCTGGAAACATTAGCCACGGCAATTAGACAAGAGAAAGAAATAAAAGGAATAAAGATAGGTAATGAAGAAGTCAAATTGTCATTATTTGCAGATGACATGATACTCTATATAGAAGACCCCAAGCACTCCACCAAAAGTCTTCTAGACTTAATAACCAAATTCAGTCAAGTAGCTGGTTACAAGGTCAACACACAAAAATCAATAGCTTTCCTCTACACCAATGACAGACTCACTGAGAGAGAAATAGGGCAAATAATTCCTTTCATAAGAGCATCAAAAAAACTGAAATACCTAGGAATCATCCTAACAAAAGAAATCAAAGACCTCTTCTCTGAAAACTATGGCACTCTGAAAAGAGAGATTGAAGATGATATCTGAAAATGGACAGACATCCCCTGCTCCTGGGTAGGAAGGATTCATATAGTGAAAATGGCCATACTTCCAAAACTGCTATATAGATTTGATGCAATTCCAATTGAGATCCCAGCAGCATACTTCATAGACCTGGAGAAAACAATCCAAAAATTCATTTGGAACAAGAAGAGACCCAGGATAGCAAAAGCAATTCTAGGTAACAGAGACATGGCAGGAGGTATCACAATCCCCAACCTGCAACACTACTACAAACCTACTGTGATAAAAACAGCATGATACTGGCAAAAAAAAAACAGGCTTGAAGACCAGTGAAACAGATTAGAAGATGCAGAAACAAGGCCAGACACACTCAGCCATCTCATCTTCGACAGTGGAGCCAAACACCCTCACTGGAGGAAAGATAGCCTCTTTAATAAATGATGCTGGAAAAATTGGTCTTCAACTTGCCAAAGATTAAAACTAGACCTGTATCTTTCACCATGCACTAAACTAAAATCAAAATGGATTAAAGATCTAAATATTAAAATAGAAACTCTGAACCAGTTGGAACAGAGGTTAGGTAGAACCCTTGAAGACATCAGTGTAGGAAAAGATTTTATGAACAAAAACTTCAGTTGCCCGGGAACTAGCACAAACAATCAACAAATGGGATCTCGTCTTATTAAAAGGCTTCTGCACAGCAAGAGCAACCACCAGAAGTGTGAAGAGACAACCCACAATGTGGGAAAAATTTTTCACCTGCTGTTCCTCAGACATTTCTCAGACAAAGAAGTAGAAATAGCAAATAAATACATGAAAAAATGTTCAATATCACTCGTCATTCAAGAGATGCAAATGAAAACAATGCTGAGATTCCAGCTCACCCCAGAAAGAATGGCTACTATCATGAAATCAACCAATAACAAATGTTGGCGGGGCTGTGGGGAAAGAGGAACCCTGCTCTACTGCTGGTGGGAGTGTGGACTGGTGCAACCACTGTGGAAATCAGTATGGAGATACCTCATAAGCACAAGGACCCGAGTTCGATCCCCGGTACCAAAAAAAAAAAAAAAAAAAAGTATGGAGATACCTCAAGAACTAGGACTGGAAGTCCCATTTGACCCAGCTCTTCCCCTGCTGGGGATCTTCCCCAAAGAATTAAAAGAATCATACCACAGTGACATATGTCCTCCCATGTTCATAGCAGCACAGTTTGTGATAGCTAAAACTTGGAAACAGCCCAAATGCCCATCAATTGGAGACTGGATAAAGAAAATGTGGGGTTTTTTATAAAATGGAGTACTACTCAGCCATAAAAAATGAGAAATTAGAGGCATTTATAGCTAAGTGGATGCACATTGAGGTGATACTCTTAAGTGAAATAAATAGGACACACATATGTAAATACCGAATAGTTTCTCTGGTGTGAGAAACTGAAAGTGTAAATAAGGACTAAATGTATAATAGGTAATGTGAAATAGGAAGAAAAGGGGCAAAGGAAAGGGAAGTGGGAGGGATAGGGTAATGGATAGAACGGTATGGGATTAATATGAGAAAATGGAAAAATAGGAACAAAATCTTTGTAAAAAGGGAGGACTGGAGGGGTTGAAGGGAGGGCTGGGCAAGGGTGAAAAATAAGAACCTAGAGAGACTATGTAAAGGTGCAAATTTCCAATGATGAATGTCATTATATTGTATACCTAAATTGTACCAATGATTAGAATGAATAATCCATAATGTAAAATAGGAAGATAAGGTCCAAAGGGGTAGGGGTAGTGGAATGGGCAGGGGAAAGGAAAGAAGGGAAAGGAAAAATGCTGAGAAATGGAAAAAATGGAAATAAAGTCTTTGTAAATATGGAAGGGTGGAGGGCGTGAAGGGAGGGCTAGGAATGGGGAAAAAATAAGAACCAAGATGCATTATGTAAAGGTACAATTCCCAATGAGAAATGTAATTGTGTTGTATACCTACAATGTACCAATAAAAGAATTTAATTTAAAAAATGAAAATAGTGGAGATTTAAGAAGTGTGTGTGATCATCCCTCAGGACTATGGAGAAAGAAATATGATTATACAAAATTGCAGTGACTGGAGTAGCTATATCACTCCTGCTTTGGAAATTCCTATGTTGGTAAAATTTTACATCTACCTTCTAAGAAGAAAGATAAAAAAGCACACATACTTTACGCATTCTAGTTTCAAACTAATAAAGCCAGCAGAACAAAAGAATTGTCATCATGCATTTTCATAACTTTTCAAAAATATTCTACCCATTTGGGAAATAGTAAAATGTTTTTTGAATCTGCATAATAATTTTTATTCCTTGTGGAAATTGGAAGCATTTAAATGCCTTCATTTTTGATAGTCAGAGATGAACAGCTAAGCCAAAAAATAAAGATAGGCAAATAGGCAAGTAGTCCTCATTTTAAAAAGTATGTCTAAATTTGGTCCCAAATTCTGCGTATTTCATGATTCTAGGGAGAAGCCTTTGTAGAAGGCCGTGCAGAACTTCAAAACTGTAATGTATAATACAAATTTTTTATTTCAAAATAATGCATTAGAATATATATTAAAGACTATATATCATTGCACATCATTTATTCTAGCACAAATTGTGGAGTTGGATTCTTCCCACATTTGAAGAATATGTGTGATCAAGCCCGAAGGACTCTAGTGACAAAAATCTGATTTACAAAAAAAAATGTGTATCATTAAGAACATTTGCTGATAAATATAAGCACTCAGTAAATTTTACTTACTCTTGTTCATATTATCTGTAGTTACTATAATTTGGTATTTTAATAATTCTAAAATTTTATAAATATAAGTACAGTAATTTTTTATGTACACATTTATAAATTCAAATATATTAAATGTCCTTGTAATAAGTAAGATGGCTCTGAAAAATATAGATAAATTCAAATAATAAATTCTCAGAATTTTTGTCTTTCAACTTGCTCTGTGAATATATGTCTAATGTAGTAGGTTTTTTAAAAGGTGACAGAAGGTAAGACAAATTATCTGGTATGTTTTGGAGAACACTTGGTATAGTGCCTCAATTTGTGTCCCGGTGCGAATGTTGATTTAATCACTTGGCCTAAAACTACCACTAATAACTAGCTCCACAGATGCAGCCCATGTTCAAAGGAAATGAACTATTTGTTTTTACAAGTAGACATTGCAAGATGATGAAGATGTTTGGATTAATGTTTACTTCTAAGCTGTAAATTACGGTAAAGTGCATGGTGCAGAACAAAGAGAATTGTAAATTGGCAAACAAGTAATCAAACTGATTATTTTTGCTGGGAAGAACACTTCATTTTTAATGAAAATATGTTGAGTTGCTTATTGCCAAGTCCACAAATATCAATATTTATTTTATTTCTAAATCTGTTTAAAGCACATATTTCATATTGTTTAGAAGTGGGGATGGAGAAGTATGAATATGGTGATTTATATCTCTTCCTGAGCATACAAGAAAGAGTGATAATTGTGTTATTCAGCTTTCTGTTGCTCTGACAATATACCTGAGAAGAATGGCTTAAAAGGAGGAAAGATTTATGTTGGCTCACAGTTTCAGTTTTAGTCCATGGTCACTTGGTTGTATTGCTTTTAGACCTGTGGCAAGGCAGAACATCATGAAAGGGAGTGCATGGCAGAGAAGCTGCTAACCTCCCGGTGGCCTAGAAGCCAAAAAAGGGAGACAGTGTCTGAGGTCCCAATATACAATTCAAAGGCACATCACCAATAACCTATTTCCTTCCACTACACCACACCTACTAAGGTTTCTACCACCTTTCAATAGTGGCACAGTCTGGGGACCAAGCTTTCAACACAAGGGGACATTTAAGGGGTTATTTAGGATCAAAATCTTAACATACACTTCTTTGCACATCACTATGTAGGTATAGTGCATGTCTTACCTAATTAAACCTTTTCAATAACTTTGTAAGATAGGTATTATGCCTATTTAAAACATGGAAAAGCAAATTTTGAGCCTCAGACAATTTGAGTTTAAGAAAACTGCACAGCTACTTATGTATAGAATGAAAAGTAGAAAATGTGTGTACACAAGGTAGCCAAAAAATAGAGGATTTACTTTCTCAACACCGAGCACTCATTTTTTTAAGCACTGCATGCTGCCAATAGTCATCACGTTGAGGTAATTTTTTATACAGTCTGAATAGAAAAAGCCCTAAATGTGTTAAAGACAAAATTGATGTTAGAAGCCTAAGCGCTGCACATTGTGCTAGATGATAACAGATCTAAATTTAGTTGATAAACATGACAGATTCTAGGTATATGTGGCACTTATCTTAAAGTTTACATTAAGTTGACACAAACCTTGTTTCACAGTCTAAACTTGTCCACTTATTACCTCCCCTAACTTGAGAAAATAACTCAATGGCTCCAGATTCTAGGGACCATATTTATACAAATAGGTTTATTAATTAATTATCACATATTTTAACAAGTTTTTGCAATTATGCAATTATCATATCAGACAAAGAAAACATTTGGAATACTACTTGGCAGTTCATAAAGTTTACATTTACTTGTGACATAAACCAGGAATTTTACTCTTAAGTACATCTGTACCCACAGGAGAAATGAAATCATACATCCACACAAAAAATAAATACATGGATATTCATACAGCATTATTCATAATAGCCCCAAATTTAAAATAACCTCAATGGGCTTCAAATAATGAATAGATAAATAAAATGTTATACATCCCTACATTGGAATATTATTAAGCAATAAAAAAAATGAAGTGTTGTTGATACACAGTCTAAAATGGAGGATCCTTGAAAACAATATGTAACATACAGGAAGCTAATCACCAAAGGCCACATATTGTATGAGTCCATTTATCCAGAGTAAAATGTCCAAGATAGGCAAATTGTTAAAGATGGAAAGTAAATGTGTGGAGAAAGAGGAATTAGTACTCACAAGGTTTATTTGGGGGATGAATGAAATGTTCTAGATGTAGACAGTCCAAATGCTTGTGCAACTCTTGGAATATGCTAAAAACTGTTGAACTATATATTTTAAAAGGTAAATTGTATGTTATGTGAATTATACCTAGAAAAAGCAGAGTCAAAAGAGTTAGGAAGATCATAACATCTCAACTTTTGTTATTAGTAGAGAAATGCTGGGTATAAAGGAAAGTAGATGCTTTATAAAGTCAAACTAGCTCTACTTTTTCAATCACTACTGAATTTTAATCTGCCCAATACTATATCAACTTCTAGTACTCTACTAGCAGTGGACCCTTCATCTTCTATGAATATATTTTACCTGAAGAAGATGGTACTAAACATAACTGTTGAGAATGTATTTTTTTATTTCTTAGAAATCACTAATAGGGCTGGGAATTTAGCTCAGTGGTTCCAGCGCCTGCCTCCCAAGCTCAAGGTCCCTAGTTCAATCCCCGGTACCAAAAAAAAAAAAAGAAAAAAAAATCACTAATAAAATTATTTGCAACAATATACTTATATGATCCACACGCATGACCCCTGTACCAATGAAACAAGAGATTAGATATAAATTTAAGTGGTTATATATAGGAGAAAAATATAAATACCCTTTTCAAAGCATGATAGGGCTAGAAGTTCAAAGGTATAGTTTGTGTAGTCAGCCTCCAAAACCAAGGAACAGTGGGTGTATTACTTGAAACAATATTTGTGAGGATGATTATAAATCCTTGACCATCTGGGGAGTAGAAAATGTTTTAAAGTCATTTATTAACCCAAGCCAAAGAATTGAGGGTCAGGTGAGTTTCTTCTGGTGCTTCCAGTTCTAATGACAGGGAACAGCTGGCTCACAGGTTGGACTACAACCACTGAAGGCCAGTAAAGCACATATGTATAATAAGGCATTAACTGCAGTGCTAATCTGTTCCTCTGTGCTGAAAATAATAAAGTTCATTTCTGTGTATCAGTTAATCAAAAGGGATTAGAGAAACAATCAAGGGAAGGTATGCTTTTAATTGATCAAACTGTTTCTCAGCAGCAACATGTTCACATTTTACCAAATTATAATTTTCTGACTCATTATATGGTCATCCTTTGCTGATTTTATTGATATTATACTCTCATTTGGAATTCTCTAATCATTCAGCTCTCAATGTTAAGAAGTTTTTCTCTGAGATAAGTATCAAATGATCTTCAATTGTAGCTAATTATAGTAAAGTCATACTTTCCCTATTAAAAGAGAAGAAAAACCTTCTGAATGTGAATGCTAATACTCATAAAAGCAGTCAGGCAGTTTGCCAACTGAGCATAACCTAAATATATTATGCATTTAGCCTCATTTGCAAAGGCACAGTAACATTTAAAAAGAAAATCAAAACCACAGACTTTTAAAACCAAACCAAATAATTAGAATTTTCAATTGACTGTGAAAAACAGGAAACCTACAAAACTTTCACAACTGTGTACATAAAGGTTTTTATTCTAAAACTTTTTTCTAAAGTCATAGTGATGATTCTGACAACAAAATGAGGTAAAAATATTTTACTGCTTCTGAACATCTTTATGTTATAAGAAATTGAACAATCAGAGCTAAAGCCCACATAACATAAAGTCCCTCAAAATGAAAAAGAATCACAAAATTCTGTATCTTGGTCATTTTATGGCTGAGAATAATCATAGGCTGGGTTTCATAAAGATTAAATAATACTACCTAAAATCATTTAGTGTCTTTAAGTGCCAAACACTGTTTTACATACTGTATATATGTTAAGTAATTGAATTCTTAAAGCCCTATGAAGAAAATGCTATTTTAAAAGTGAGGAAATGATATACAGAGAGGTAAAGTAACATACCAAAGAGACAAGGTCATGATCCAAAATATGATCCAAATCCTTCACATTTGACCATTATGCTATATTGTCTACTATATAGCTAAATAAACTACCTGACAAATGCTGTTTTCTATGCCTACTGTTTCATCAACTTAAGTCTGGAATTAAGACATACTCCAATAGCATATGATAGTTTATACTCTGTATTAGTAGTAGTTAATGCTGAAGCCTTAATTTCATTGTTGGTTTAGCTATACATGTAATATTTTGATGACATAAGAGTCAGTTCACTGAGTTCACTATGCTGTGATTTGATTGACTTTCTTTTCTTCTTCCTAATGGAATGTTACACCATTAATACCACCATTTACTACACATAACCTACATTCAATGGCTTCACTAGAAAATATAATGGTCTATGGATCACAAACTTCCTCTCTGCCAACCAAAGTCTTTCTGATCCACAAAAAACTCACATAGTATCTCAAATATATAAGTATAATCCCTCTATTTTCATGATGCACATTAGTATGGACTTTAAAAATCATGCTCCCTTTTAAGTAACCCTGAATGAAATGCCACACTATGTCTCAGGGGTTTTTTTTGGTACCAGGGATCGAACTTGGGTCCTTGAGCTTGTGGAGCAGGTGGCAGAACCACTGAGCTAAATCCCTGTTCCCCAATGTCTCAGGTATTTTATGTCTGAATTATCTATATGTTTATTTGAAGCCCAAAAATGATCTGTTTCATTGTTTCAGCAATTCTTTTCTTATAATGCTCCACTTGCAACAGATTTTGCATTGTTCTCAGGATAAAGATCTAAATTTTTAATATGACCTATACTGACCTCCATAGTTTGGTCTCTACCCCTATCTATGGCCAGGAAGCACAGTAGGGGAAGAGTGCCAGAAAGGAAGGAGAAATGGACCAGACATAGACTCCAAGGCCATGATTCTAAGACATACTCAAACATACCAAAACTTGTGCTCCACCAATCCCTCAGGTGAATGCTAAAGCCATCAAGATGCTACTCCATCCTAACTACTGCATCTTGTATATCCTACTATGCTTGGATATCTCATCCTTTTGTGCCCCATCCCTTAAACACCAAGCAGAATAGTACATTGATTATAGTTTGTAGAGACAATTCTGGCTGTCCTGCTTAACAGCTCTGTGACCCTGAACAAGTCACTTAAGCTATTTATGTTCCTATTTCTTGAAACGGTAATAAAAATATTATGTGTCTCATTCCTGGGATTGTTGTGAGCACAAAATAAGATGATATTTTAAAAATTAACAGAGGTATGTGGTACATAATAAGTGCTCATCAGATGATAGATACTATTTTTACTATTAAGTGTTTCAGAGGTGGTTTGTATGCACATGGACAGGGGTGACCCAGACATCCAACCCTTCTTCCTCCATTAAGAAAGATCTGTCAGTAACATTGTAATGATACACTTAAGAAGATGCACAGCCCCAAATGCAACCATTGGTGATTAGGAATGAGACAATGCACAAACATGTTTGTTGCTACATTCCTAACCATCCCTTAAAAAGAGAACTTTAATCCTGTGAAATACAGTGTGGGCAGATTTTTGTTGAAATTCACAGTCAGAAATCCACTTGCAGAATGATGCTGATAAAATCAGTTCAATTATTTCAGCTTCAGTGAATGCAGATACTAATATCTTCTTCAAAAAATTGCTATAAGAATGGTATACCATATGTAAAACCTCTAATGCAGTGCTCAGCACCTGGTAGCACTCAGATATGGTTCTCTTTTCACCACTTCACATATAGCTATATTTGGACTATGAAGAAATTCCCTTCTAGCTTTCTAGAAGCAAGAATTATTGTGTGAGATGCATACATTCTCTTTTTCCCTCCTTACCAATATATGTTATTTCCATGGACAAAAATATCCTTGAAATAGAAACTGGTAAATATGAGAGCAATTTCTCTGCCAACAAAAAAAGTAAGAAAATCATAACTCAAGGTCATCACTAAGGCTCAACAACTGCAAATACAAAGCTATTCATGAATTGAAGACATCTCTTAATCCAACCGCTATCAATTCCCAATCTTGCTAAGCCTTTTACTTCGAGGCTAAGAAAAAAGAAGAATAAAAATATAACTTTGGTTTCCTTTTGAACAGTAAAGAACACGGCAGCAGCCTAAAAGAAGCAAACTGTTCTTTCACTCTATGAAAGGACGTTAAAAAGTGGCTTTCATACTATGATGGACAAAATGTCAAAAAATTAAGCTAAACTTTAGAATGAAACCAAAAGGAAAACTTTTTGCTGAAAGTACTGCATTACCCTGTAGCTATCAGAGAGACTTTCTATGGCTGTTGTTAATAATCTGAATCAAAAGATAAAAGCATTTTGAAAGCACATCAAATGTGTGTGTGTGTCTGCTTTAAATTTCAGTACATCTTAGACATCATGTTCTAGAGAGAAAAAGGTTTCATGTTCTACAAAGAAATCTTTAAAGAATGTGAAAAGTGAAATGACTTTATGATAGAGAAGGTTACCTTTTAATCTCAAAATAGTAAAAGAAACATTTTGTCTGTTATAACTGATATTTAGAGTCTTTCATCCTACTGGCAAAGGAGTTTTGGAATAATAAATATCTGGAAACTAATGACCACCACCTTGAGTACTTATTGTAATTGTAGAGGCCAAAGGTAATTTGTATTAATCTCATGGTGTTTCAAAAAATTTTGTATTACAATAATTATACAAGTTTTTCTGTATTTTTCCAAAACAATACTGACATTTTCAATTCTAGAACCAAAGAATAAAATAGCTTCTAACACTTTCATATTCTTCTGTGAATATGCCCTACTATCTTCTAAATATATGGATTCACCATGTTACCAGAAAGTAATGACAAAAATGAAACAATTTACAAAAGTGAATTTAGACACTTCAGAAACCTGCAGAAAGAAATTATTTATTTTCAGGGAAAATTATGCTGGACTCACCTATGGGTGGTGATGGAGATGTAGGTGCCTAGGGTCAAGTAGGCCAAGTTTATGATCGCATCACTTTTTGTAACTTAAATTCTAATTCCAAAAATGTTTAGAAGAGTATTTTCATTTTATACAAAGAGATATTGATAGTAGCTTCCAAATACCCCCCCATCACTCTTCTAAAATCATGTTATGATTTCCTGTTGCTTTTTTTCTAGTACTGAGTGTTAAACCTCAGAGCCTTCCAACAGAGGTACATCACAAGAACTTTTGAAAAATCTTCATTTTGAGAAGGATTTCATTAAATCACTAAGTTGCCTAGGATGGGGTTTAACTTCCAGCCCTCCTGCCTCAGTTTCCCAAAGTGCTGGGATTATAGGTATGTATCACCATGCCCATTTATCACTCTTAAAATAAGGCCGAAACATGTCCTATGTTACCTGTCCATTACCTCCTTCTCAGATTTTATGTATTACCATTCTCTTGCCTCCTCACTCTCCTAGTCATACTGTACTGTTTCATGAACATATCAAGTTGGTTTCAGCCTCAGAACCTTCCTGCTTGCTGTTTCATTTGACTGGAATACTCCTCCCACTCTTCAACACTCAAAGCTCATGTCAAATATCACCTCTTCCAAGAAGCTGTCATGTAGCTAAATTTCCTACCTCTCAGCATGGTTCTTCAATTTGCCACCCTCCAACATAATCTATTTCAATAGAAAAGTAAATTGATGTATAGAGAAAAAATGTAGATTTTTTAAAAATTTATGTATTAAATTTAAAAATGCAGTAATCTACAATGTTGATCAAAGTAGAAAATTAAAATGACCTATGGAGAAAAATTAAGGTAACTTTTTTGTAAATTTATTCAGTATATTAACTATATAGTTTAATATAATTATGCTGCAAAATTTGCACAGCATCTTATAGCTAGAAAAATATGTTTACAGGAACCAAAACCAGTGCACAACTGCTGTTTGTATTCCAGGCTGTCTCATTGGTCAACACAGTAACTGAACACAGTAGTGTCCCTAGCCACATGACTGCTTAGACACAAATTGTACTGAGTGGCTTCAACAGTGGTCACAATACAATTCAATACAGTTCATGTGTTTATTATTCATGTGGCTAGAGATGCTACTGTTTTAAAGTGCACATAGAAAAACTCAGCTTAACATCAAATATAAAAAACTATTATCATAATTTATTATGATCTGTAATAAATTATAATAGTTAACTGATGTGAGTACAGAGAATACTATTATATTATTAATAATATGTTTAAAGAATTCTTTACAAAACCTTAAAAATGTGGCAAAGAGTGCATTCAATAAAAAATGAGATAAAATTTTAAGAGCATAATAAACTACAGATATAACATTCATTCTTCAATGTACTTGAATCTTCATTGTGTTAAAATGGAGTAAATTGTTACAATATAATTTTCCTTTTGGCCAATAATGCCACCCAAAAAATGTGCTGCCCAAGAGGACGTCTCCCTCCATTCCCCTCAGGCCGCTGGCCCCAAAATATCCTATCTAGCATTTTCAGTTCCATTACAGTGTTTTGTTTTCTTCCTACCAGGATATGTGGAATAAAGGAATACCTCCTAGAGTAACTCTTGAAATGTCTCCACTTCCAAGTGACTAAGTAAACATCTGAAACTAATGTAAATTTTATATTAAGATAACAAAAAACAAAGGCAAGTCAATAATTTGTATATACCCACATCTCTGAATATATGGCATCAAAAGGAAAAAACCTGGATCACTGGTTTATTGTTGTTATTGTTGTTTTAACTTTCATCCAATAAACATGATTACCAAAACTCAATTTGTTACAATTTCTACAAAGGATTATCTTCCTTTAGGAGTAGGAAATAGACAAAATGTGAAGACAAGCATCCTCTATTGAGAAAAACCTTAACCAAATATCTTACCTCCATTTAGTACATACACATCAAATTATACTGAATGGGCAAATGATATAGGGAAAATGATATTTTTCTTTTGGCCAATAATGCCACCTGGAAAATGTGCCTTCGTTTTGGCACTAAATAGCTGGGCAAACTTGGAGAAATCATTTTAAGTTATTTTATGTGTTACATAGGAATGAGAGTTTCTGTCTTGTCTAACTTACTGGCCTATTGTGAACTACAAATTGAATAATGCTTATGAAAAAGAAGATGTGGTTTTTTGATAAAGTGGAGTACTACTCAACCATAAAGAATGAGAAACAAGAAACATTTATAACTAAATGGATGCATATTGAGGCCATACTCTTAAGTGAAATAAATAGGACACACGTGTAAATACCGAATAGTTTCTCTAGTGTGAGAAACTGAAAGTATAAATAAGGGTTAAAATGATTAAAATGAATAAATGATAATTTGAAATAGGAAGAAAAGGTCCGAAGGGGTAGGGGAAGTGGGAGGGGAAAGGGAAAGGAAAGAAGGGAAAGGAAAAATTATGAGAAAAGAAAAAAATGGAAACAGTTTATGTAAACAGGGAAGGGTGGAGGGGGTGAAGGGCACACGGATAATGGGGAAAAAATAAGAACCAAGATGCATCACGTTCAGATACAAGCACCCAATAATAAATGTAAACGTATTGTGTACCTAAAATGTACCAATGAGAGAATTTAAGAAAAAAAAAGTACATTATGGTGTTGGAAATAGAAGTGTAAAATGTGATTTTTACTAAAATGGCATACTTTCTCAAAAGGAGGACCAGAGTATTTTGAGCAATATTCAAGTATTTCTTGAAAACAAGTCTCTTGCTTAACTCTATTTTTGGTACCGGGGATCAAACTTGGCTCCCTGTGCTTGTGAGGCAGTTGGCAGAACCTCTGAGCTAAATCCCCAGCCGTCTTCTTAACTCTTAATATCCAAATTCAGTCAAGATTCCACCCTGTCACATTTTTGAGACTCTTTCCAGATTCCCAGGGTTATATAAGATAATTCTATTGAAATAAGAAGGACCAGTTGGAGCTGCTTTCCCTTGTGTTTACCAGGTCGCAAATTTACCTGCTAAGATTATGTGCTAAGAGTCAGGACTAACAGTGAATAATACTCATAATTGAACAGAGCCAATTTTATAATATGGTATATGTATGTAGTATGATTGAGGGAGTAATGAAGGCTCTAAATATCCCTTCACCAGACTATCACATTGCCTTAAATTTCTTTATTAGAAGTACTTTTCATATGTGCTAGTGTATTTTAATTTGTCTGTGACAATTATTATCTTCTTTGGATAGAACAAACCATTAACTTGTTAACATTATTGGTAAAGATTAATTGGTTTGATTAACCTAGTCATAATCAATACCACTTCGTAAAAAAAATTCTAATGGATCTCTAAGGAAACAAGAAACAGAAGTTTTATTAAACTGCTCTTTTGGAAAAAAGGCCAGGAGCATGATTGTTTTTTTTATTGGTACTGGGGATCGAACTCTGGACCTTGTGATTGCAAGGCAGGCAACAAGGAGCATATTTTATTTTGAACAGAAGAGATTTTAAAATGGGCCTCAAACATCTAATATACAACAAAGATTATATCTGAGGTAAACCTAGAAAATTATTATAACCATACAATCAGCATGCAAAAATTCAAAAATAACAGCCTCACTGCTGAAACTACTAAGTAGCTGAATTTAAATTCTACCAGAAGCCAAAGTCTAAATTGTTTTTGAGAAACCTTTGCTTTATCAAGCTTTGATTCTATTTACACACAGTTATCTTTTCAATTATCTTAACTATATCATCATTAAAAAGAAACAAAACTCCTCACTTGTTCTTTATAATTAAAATTATATCTTTGTCTTTTACTAAAGAGAATATCCTGCATAATGTCTACTTCCATGAATTCTGGGTAATATGGACTTAAGAAAGCAGAAAGCTTACGGCCGAAATCCAATTTATCCAATTCCCCTTAACTTTTAGAACTATGAGCTGACCATGATTCTTTTGTAAATAATCTTACTCTAATTTTATCCTAGTTGTTGTTTTATTGAAAACATTCTTATTGATCGTTTTTGTCTGTCTTGTAAGGGAAAGTATTTTCTGTATAACCTAACTTCAATAGGGTCTACTTTTTATTAAAAAATAAATCTTGAGGGACTGAAGGAGTAATTGACCCAAACTTCTTGATTTTCTGGAAAAAAAATAGTGCAAAGACCAAGGTCTTGCTCACCATTTGGTATAAAAAACTGGCATAATACTATAAAGCCTCTGTAGGTAATTATATTTTGCTGATTATTTGTCATGATTTCCAGCCATAAACCATAAACTGTCATAACTGTTTGTTTTTAGCTTAGATTTTATAGAAACTCAAGTAATGCATATAGATGATCATAAGTGATGCATATAGATGATCATTAAACAAATAAAAAGCATATTAATATTAAATAAAATTTCTCTGAGAATTTTATTTAACACCAATGGTATGTGTGGGGGAAAGCAGTATAAAATATTGACAGTACTTTAGTTTAGGAAAGGAAGGCATCTGTGTGCCTAGACAGTAGTCATATATATTTCACATAGAAATCTCATTTCTAGACTCATTTCTAGACTCCTGTAGCATGTATCTGACTAATATACAACAATTTTGAAGTAGCAAAGAGGTCTAGTAGAGAAGTGACATTGTCTCACATTGTCATATTTTATTTTATTGCCTAAACTGTGTACCCGTCTTATACTTTACATTTCCTTGGTCACCACAAATTCATTGTATTTGCTAGTTTATTAGTTACATAGTTAAACAATTACCAAAAGTCATCAAACTGTGCACTTAAAATTGACTATTGTTGTAGTTAAATAACTAAACAAAGAAGAGTAAACACCAAAACAAAAGTTAAAAGTAGTTTCCCATGTGTTTGCCCCTAATAAAGATGAAGAGAGCACAGGGATAAATATCTTTTGATACAGGATGTGACAGATTCCTATAATCCTCTAGTCCTTCTCTTTTCCTAACATCAAGTCCTTTCAATGAAGTTATATTTTACTTATTTGACTAAAATCAACTTCTTAAAATGATGATTTCTGTAAATGCATGGGCCTCTCTGAATTTGTGTCATGTAGATTTACTTGACAAAATGGAACAAAAAGTTCTTTAGAATTTATGGAAAAGAAGACAAGTAAATTTGGTGGTTAAATACAAAACTGAAGCAATTCCAAAAAATATTTTAACTAAGTCATAACACTAAACATTTGGTTATTGACCTGATAAAGCAAATCAAATTCACTTGCTGTTAAGTCCACACGATAACAGCTTGACTATTAATAGACTGTCATGAAATGATGCCCATAAAAAAGTTATTTCTAGATGCAGTCCATCAAACTAATCTTAGATATCTATGGAATTATTCCTTTCATCTGCATCCTTTTGTGATAGTTCATTAATAGTCAAGAAGCTGTTATCTTGTGAACTTAAGATGCCACCTTACACAAAAGAGAATGGCAGTCATCAAGGAATGATAAAATAGCAAATGCTGACTTGGCTGTGGTGAAAAAAGGAACACTTCTACATTTTTTTTTTCATGCTGAAAGATACTGGCTTTATTCATACTGTTATTATTCCCACTGATGTTTATATAACGTCATATAAAATGTCTTTCACATAAAAATTATTTTCATTTTAATGGAGAAGAAAATGATAGGTTCACAGAAACAAGTTTAATATCAAAAGAAGTTACATATAAAGATTTCCACATTTCTAAAAATATGATAGGTAAAATACCTATCATCCACTCAGGTGAACCCCTGGACGCTTTTACTTGGAAGCTGGAGTTTCTGCTCAGATACAGTGCATGGCAGAACTGGTCTTTTCACAACCTGACAGAACTTCAGAGTCCTTTCAAAGTATTCATCAGCTGTTCTTTCTCATGAATACTAAGCACTTTAGAGTACAGTACTAAACAGCATGTCAATCAGCATGTCTTGTCTTCAGGAGAATGATGCTTTGGAACTCTGGTAACCTAATGAATCCTGCAGCCTACAGGGTTCCTGCACAGCTGACTTCTGAGCAGTTGCACTTGCTTAGGGCAGCAAGTCCACTACAGTCCAGAAGCTGATGACTTCTTATATTTACATATGAATGCATTTGTTTTTCCCAGGCTAACTTCGTAGCATTCTACTGGCACCAAAGAGCCAAATGGCAACATTTTATCTGAACACTCCTGGTTACCAGCTTCATATGAAGATGTCACTCTCTCTGATGTGTCAGTTTTTTCTTCAGGATTCAAGCACTTCTTAATTCCAGGTTCATTGGCATGGGTGCCCTTGGAATCCAAAGGCATGTGGCTCCCTCCACAATCTTTAAGGAGCCTGTGATGATCTTCGCTCAGCAACAATACAACTCTGCCATAGAATTGCCACTGCCTTCAGAAAGTATTGATATTATTATTTCTGATATTCCATTTGGGAAAAAATTTAAATTAGGTAAAGACATCAAAACCATTCTACAAGAAATGGAAAGAGTGCAGCATGTTGGTGGAATACTTCTACATTGTTGGTGGGAATGAAAACGATTACAGCCATTATGGAAATCACTATGGAACTTTCTCAAAGAACTAAAATTTGAAATTCCATATAATCCAGCTATCTCCCTCCTAAGTATTTTCCTCAAAGAGTTAAAGATGTCTATGGTACATTAACTATTAGTCTACTTGGAATATCCATCTGAACTGATCAGAGTGGTTCTGGGCATGGAAGACTGACCCAAGGATGGTTGCCAATGGCATAAAAAAAGAACTGGAGAGGAAGATCATTTGCTGTTGATTTCTTGGAGAAACTTGCTGTGGCTGATTTTCCTGATGCAAACTTGGCTGTTCTCATAGTCTGAGACCTCAGAGCCTCTAACACTGGGAATGGTGTTACGGACCAGCCATCACCAGTCGAAAGGTTCCTGAATGGGGGAAAGGAGGACTGAGAAAATAAGACAAAGAGACAGAGTCGGGAGGGCTCCCAAGACCGAGCAAGCAAGTTTATTTTCACCTCTCTTTTATACACTCAGTGAGTTAGGTCAGTAACCATGACCTTTATCCAAAACACCTGCTTCATTTGTTGCTAATTTTCTAGACACTCCTCGCCCTCATGGGCTACTTTGTTTCCTGGGGTTACAGAAGGTTCACCTTGTTGCTAGGGCAAACTCTAAAGGGAAACATTGGAGTTAGTGGAGAGACACGGTTCCCCATTACATAGTCTCCTGGCCATTTATAACAAAGGGTAAAATTAAAATGAAGCTTTTTGGCTGACACCGCTCCCCACAGAATGGCTGCTGTTCTTATCAGGGGAGATCTGATCTTCACCTTGAGCATCACTTCCTGGCTGCAGTGTAGATCGCTCAGCCTTATGGCACAAATCTTTCACCTCACTGGCATAGGCTTCCTAGCTTCCACCACTGGACTTTGAGCCTTCACAGTGCAGATCTTGCTTTAGACGATGCTGTGGGCTCTAGACCTTTAGCTGGACTCTTGCAGGACATTGCCATGGGACCCAGGTCCTCAGTTGGATTCAATGGGTTTCTAGTGTGTGGACAGATCTCTTCCTCTCCTCTGCATTTGACTTTTTGGGTGAATATAATAAAATAATCCTATAAATTATGTGTCCTGTATTAAATCTATTCACTTGCAAACCCTGAGTACAACAATATCATACTATAGCAACACATGCATAAGAATGTTTATAGCAGCACAATTAATTATAGCTAAATCTTGGAAGTAGCCTGTATACTCATCAATAGATGATTGGATAAAAAACGTGATATTTATATAATGCAATACTACTTGGCTATAAACGACAAACTTGAGATATTTGTAGAAAACTAGATGCACCTGAAAAATATAATATTGAGTGAAATAAATCAGACACAGATGCTTAAATACTGTATATTACCTCTAATTTGAGTATGGAAAAGTACAAATAAAGAGCATAATGAAGGATAGATAGCAACAAAGGGATAGATCTCTTGTAAATGAGAAATGGTCTTAGAGAACATGGGTGTGAGGAGAGGGGGAGGAAAAGGGAAAATAAGTAGAAAAAAGATACTCTTTTACAGAAATGTAATAACCTCAATGAATGTAAACATTAATGCCATAAACATGATATAAGTTTAATAATATCAACAGAAACAAAAATGGAGAAAAGGGATTAATTGGACAAGGGGGGGAGGAGAAGGGATTATAAAGAAGAAATAAGCTGTATTTTGTATATGTACCCACAATCCAGGACAATTGTAAACTGCATTGCTGCAAACATGTACTAATAAATTTTTTTAAAAAAACTAACATGTTTATTGAAAACCAACAGGTTTGAAGAGTAGTGTCTATTTTTAAAGATTATTGATAATCTAGAGTATCCCCAAAAGGTGCAACGGGAATGCCTGGGGTAATCTATTCTTTGATATTCACAGTACTAACACTGCTATGGATTACTAGAAGTCAAAACTGCTTTAAAGATAAGTAAGTATTATTCAAAAGGAAATAATGTGTCATCAAATCTTAATATTACTGGGTTCTGGGAGTCTCCACTTAGAGGTGATTTCTAGGTCCTTTTTGCCCCAAACAATTGAACAAAACAAGCATAAACCATAGCAAACTTTCACATGTATTAGAAGTAGTAATAGTAAAAAAGGAAAGTTGAGGAAAAACAGGCTCTGCAGAATGTGTTTGGGCCTAGTAAAAAAGGAGGAAAAAGGAAGAATATAAAAACAAAATAAACATATAACCCAGGGCAAGCTATTGTGTGGAGGCACAATAGAAAGTGCTTAATGGCAACTGTCTTGACGAACACTGGGCCTACTGAAGTCTAGATAGACGTGAGCCACCCTGGTGTGTGACCAGAGACCTCTGGATCCATCATCTCTTAGAAGAAGTCTTTGTTCTTTCCATCCGTTCTTGTTACATGACTTGTTTCCCAACTGGACCACTATTACCTGTGTTGGTTACTTTTCTCTCATTGTTGAGACAAAATACCCAACATGCACAGTTAAAAGGAAAAGGGTTTATTTAGCTCACAGTTTGAAGAGGTTTTAGTCCATAATTGGCTGGCTCCAAGGCAGGGTTATCAAACAGGCATTGCTAAGGAGAAACAGTTCATGGAATCCACAAGGTAGCCAAAGCAAGGAGAGAGTTTAACAGTGTCTTTCTGTGCTCTTTATCTTATTCAGACTACTGGGATTAAGATGGTGCCAAATCAGTCATTCATGTATAGTGGTTTAGTAATCACACACTCTTAGTCCTAGAATCACATATTTTACATTCACCTACCTCAGAAAAAGCCCCACCAATGACTGCATGAGGCTTTGGGGGGACATCAAGACAAGCCATAACTGTGACTCTACTTTTGACCTTATTACTTGGTCATGGCTGTAGCCCACATTGCACCCACATGGATTTTGCTCTATAAAATTCCTCTGTAAAGTGGGGTCTCTGGTCTACCCAATTTGGTACCCTCCTGCCTCTCAGGAGGTGTCCTATCAATAAATATCTTCCTACTCTTAACCTCCTTTGTTCCTAGAATTCATTCTTTGGTTTTTAAAGAACATGAGCTTGGCGTATCAGACAGCTAACAGGTTGGGATATATAATATTTCATATTTCATCTCTGGTATTATTTCCTGTATCATTATCAGCAACCTGCTCAAGTTCTCATGAGTAGTCCATATGCAGGGGCCTGAGAATTGTTCTGTGCATGTGTTCCAGGGTCTTGTCAGCCTCCACTCTCGGGTCAGTTTTAGCCACACCCTAACTTCCTATGTCATTTTCTCTGGAGAGACACAAATGCCCACAATTCTTTCTGGGGTTCTGAGAGAGTGGAGTTCTCTGTCTTCTATAGCTTCTTCAGGCTGGAAGGGGATATAGATGCTGCCTACTGTGGATTACGTGCTCCCTATCTACCTTGAAGTGTTGTGGCTCATTGTCTGGTTTGAAGAGAAAAACTGTTAGAAGAAAATGAATAAAGAATTATTGGGCCAGGGATTTAGCTCAGTGGTTTCTCCGCCTGCTGCACAAGCGCAAGGACCTGAGTTCGATGCCTGGTACCAAAAAAAAAAGAATTATTGATCATTGAGTTGCCTATTTCATTGAAGAAATAAATTTTACTGTTAGCCAAAATATGAGGATCAGGTCATATTTCTACACCCCCTGTGGAGGAGAATGTATGTCAGAGAAGAATATCAGATAAATTATCAAAAGCCTGAGAGCCATGGCCTTAGCAAGATCCCATTTACTTATCTATAGCAGCATTGGAGTCTTCCTATTTGACAAGAAATTTCAAGTCTTCCAGAAGCTCACAGGAGCATATTTTTCTTTTTGAATGGTCTTTGCCTTCAGTCAGTTCATGAATTACTGGCTTTATTCTAGAAAGATGAATCCAGTTATCTATCTCTGCCACCTTTACTGCAGGCAATATGACAAGGATCACTGAAAAGAGACCCTTCATTTTGCTTTCAATTTCTCTGCAGGAGTCTCTTCTTTCACAGTTTTTATGAGCACTTGGTATTCAGGGTGGACTTTTGTCTCAGTATGTGACTGTGGCTACACACAGGTTGAAAAAGATTACTCACAGATGAGACTTAGTTCAGATAGTCTGTATTTGGTCACTAGATAATGTCATTCTCTAGTTGTAATAATATATCTCAAACATTGAACTTTTTGGAGGTATTTCTGAGCCTTTTATTTGGAGATTTTATATCCCTTCTTAGCTGGAAATTTGAGTTTGTATTGTATTATAGTTGGATAACTCCCAAGTTGAAATGCAAAATAGTATATCATCTACATACTGTAGGGTGATGGTTCCCTGTTTAAACTCTAGGTTCCTTAAGTCTTTATCCACTGCCTGAGCAAAAAGCTGAGGACTGTTTCTAAACCCCTATGGGAGAACTGTCCATGTATACCAATACTTTTCCCTTAAACTGGGATTTTCCTATTCAAAGGCAAACAGAAATTGGAAGTCTAAATGAGGGGGAATGGAAAAACATGTGTCTTTTAAATTTAAGGCTGAGAACAAATTAGAATACCCTGGAATTCAGGAGAGAATTGTACACAGATCGTCCACCAAAGTGTGGATTGGAATGACAGCCTTGTTAATTAGCCAGAGGTCTTGTACCAACCTATATTCTCCTGAGAGCACTACTAGAGGGAGAATAAGAATATAGCAAGGAGACTGATAAGGCCACAGAAGGCCATATTTGAGAAACTTGTCTATGAGAGGCTGGAGACTTTACATGCCACATCTTTGATTGCATACTGCTTTTGGTAAGGAAATTAGATGGAGTTTTTTTAGTTTTATAATTATTTGCATGGTTGAATTTGCTCTAACAGTATTCCATATACTATGCAGCAGGATCCACCTGTTGGATAATTTGGTCAGGGAGACCTGGTGTAGCCCCAACAGGTAAAATCCATTTTGGCCTTTGCTGGAATTTGAGAATTTCCCCCAATTTTGTAAGTAAATCTCTTTCTAGCAAAGGAGTAGATCACTGTGGGACAATTAGAAACTCATGGTTAAATATGGCCTTCAAAGTGACACAATATAGCAGGAGTAAAGAATTTCCACAATAGAGCAGGAGTAAAGAATTTCCAAAGTCAAGGGCTCCCCTTGACTCCAACTTTGACTATAGGTCTAGCCTTTCCAGAGAAAGAAGTTAAAACTGAAAGAGCTGCCCCTGTGTCATTAAGTATTTCAATTGGCTCAACTGTAATGTCTAAGATTACCCACAGTTCCTCACAAGAGATGGCAATATCCATGGATAGGGGTATTGGAGGTTCCCTTGAGCCTCTTCAGTCATCAAAGCAGGAAATTAGAGTTTTGTTTGGCCTAGCCCATCTCTGAGAGCAAGGACATTCAACACTCCAGTGCCATGAGTCAAGCACATTAGTTGCCTCACACTTGGACTAGGGCCCAGACACTGGCTAGCTATAATTGTGTGCCCAGTGTTCAGTCTTCTTGAACTTGAGACAGGAACCCTGTCCTTAGGTTTTCCCTTACATGACCTGGATGAATTTAAAGCATTGCCAATTGTGATAGCTACAGTCTTAGCCATTCTCATTTTACCTCCCTCTGGGTCCTGATTTTTGAACACAGGAAAGGCCATGTCCTGCAACTGAGCCATAGGTTCCTGTGGGCCCATCTGGAAGTTCTGCAATTTATGCTGAATATCTAGGGCTGACTGACAAATGACATGATGTCCCACTAGTTCTTTTCCCTCTCTGGAAGATGGATCTATATTAGTATATTTACAAAAGTGTTCTACTAATTGGTTACAGAAGACATCTAGATTTCCTCTTTGATCTGTATGATTCCACTCACCTGATCAAAATTATAAAATTTCTCAATATATCTTTAAATCCCTATGAGTTCAGCTATCCTATCATAAATAATTTATGGTCACTCCTTACAACTATACTCCCAGTTTGGTTCCTTTGAAGGAGGGTAGCCTCTCCAGGGTGATTTCCTTCCCTTCTTAAAGGATATTGCATAGTTCCTGATCTCTTGTAGGATTCTCTGTCTTTCATCTGGGGTACAGCAACGGGCCAAAATGAATTGGACGTCTTGCCATTATAAGTCAAAAGCAAGTTTGAAACTTACCTGAAAACTTACTAGTGTCTTCTGATATGTGGCCTAGCATTTCTTTCCATTGCTGGACATCTGTAACTGAAAATGGACCTGAATTCAAGTAGTTCTTTACACACCTGAGACCTCTCTTTGAGGCAGGACAAGTTGTGAATTAAAGGAGTAAGAAGCATTATTTTGGTTCATCCTATGAGGCTTAAAGTTCTCTGTGTCCACAAATTGGGAATTGAGGCTGTCTGAGAAGTATGTTGAATGGTCTGAGGACTATTGGGTTTCCTTGGGGCACTAGGCTCTAGTGGAGTTTCTGAGTCACTTGAGGGGATTGGACTTGATTTACTTGCCTGAGAGCTATAAGTAGGAGGTCAAAGAGACCTCTCAGTTTGGTTGTCTTTATTAAACTGACTAGAGAGACCCATATCCCCCAGAAAGACAGGTGGGAATTCTGATGAAAGGATTATCAACGGTATCTCTCTCTTCCTCAGGGGGAACTCTAAATACCATAGTTTTCAGACATTTCCTGAGATAAAGTGTCACAAAAGTCTGAAAACCAAGAATTTCATTCCAACGTCTATGTTTTGAAAAGAAATTTCTTCTTTAACTGAAAAATAGTCTCATAATTTAAACTGTGACCCCATATGCATCTCTTGCCATTTCCTAGTTTATATAGAACCCAAACTGTATTGCAATAGTAGATAAGCTGCTCCATTTTTAAGTTAATAGGATCAAACCTTTCCCCCTAATCAAGGATATGGCCTAGTGGTGAAGTTTGTGGACTGTGGAGCATGGTTCATGAGGTTTATCATGGCTCATCTTGGGGCCTATATAGAGAGAAGTAGGACTTAGCTCTTTAGTATTGCATTCCATGAAGAAGGAAGAGACCCTATTTGATGTCACATTGTGTCCATTGTGAAACTCAAGTATTTTCCACACAGACATCTCTTTCTGAACCTAGGATGAGGTTGGTATTTTTTATAGATGTAAGGAAACATGATGTATTTTTCCCTTTTGGTGCCTACTAATTCATTAGGGTGAAGGATATTGAGCCACTTGATGCCTTTACTTAGCCCCTTGAAAGTCCCATGAGGTCAGGGTGAAATACTCTCCTCACTGAGATTACCTCAGCCACTGTTCAGCTACATGATGCTTACGCTTAAGCAGGGTGGAGCCACTTGGGATATAATGCTCCTTATATTTACACTATAGCAAAAATTCTAGTGCTTTGTTTAACACAATAGAGAAGAAAACCTTTTAAAAATACTTAAAAAGTTGTAAAAAATGATGGCTCTACTCTTGTGTACAGTGATATCTCGGTTCACAAACACTTTTGCTTGCAAACAATTTCTTTCACAAACAGAAGCATTTGGAAAATTTATATTTTTGTTGGAAAGCTCTGCATGGGGTGACAAACATGACCATGGCCAACTTTCTCACACAAACAAAAACATGACCATCTTTTCTAGAATCATAGAACAAATTAAGTTCTTGAACTGAGATACTACTGTACTTACAGGTACTTAAGCTTTACTTGTTATTCTTTCATTCTGCGTAGGTTTTTGGGCATAGATCTAAACTGCCTAAATTTTCCTAGAAAGAACAAGAAAAGGTCCTAAACCAATTTAAAAGAAAAGAGGGAGGAAGTCCACATGTTGTTTACAATCAGAGGCTTATCTCATTTCTACAAGTGTGAGATACCACAGGATTATAAGGCCAGTTAAAAAAAAGAACAAATGGGAAAAAATGATAAACTAAATGGGCACAGTTGAATCAAAATGGCATTCAGCCACCTGACAAGACAAGATGTTGTCTGGGCGTATGATGAGATAAGATGGCATCTGACCATGTGAAAAGACTAGATGGGATCCCCAAATAAGATAGCACCCTGAGAAAAAAAATGGCCATCTAGGGAAAAAGTACAGATGGGACTCTGAGCCCAAAAGAGAAAAACTGGTGTAGGCAGAGCCCCGGCCAATTTTCCAAGAGTGGCAAAACCCAAAAAGGTAGTAAAATACCATGGAAAACAGAAATATGTGGGCAAAAAGGCATATAACAGGTTTTGTGGCTGCTTAATTTGGACAAGCTAACTGACTGCAAGCAGGCTACACATTCCCTTACCCTTCCTACCTTGTAGGAAAGGCAGAAAACAGTGCCATGAGAAAATTCTCCTTAGTTCTCAGCCTAGGGAAGAGAGAAAGAGAGAGGAGCAAATAAAATGTGCCTAAGTGACCTTATCTGGTCTCCTGGCTGGCTAAGCCAAATTATGTTATGGGTTCTTGGGTGCTGAAGTTTTCAATTATCACTTTCATTTTTTTCTTTTTTTTGGTACTGGGGATTGAACTCGGGACCTTGCACTTGCCAGGCAGGTGGAGGAACCACTGAGCTAAATTCCCGGCCCTGAAGTCTTCAATTAGAGGTGATTTCTAGGTCCTTTCTGTCCCAAATAATTTAATGAAACAAGCATAAGTGGTGGCAAAATTTCACATGTCTTACAGGTAGGAAAATTTTAAAAGAAGTTTTGGGGAAAATTGGGCTCTTCAGAGTGAGTTTGGACCTAGTAAAAAGGGAACAAAAGGGAAGAAATAAATATAGAAACAAAAATACAAATACACCCCAGAGTATAGGGTGAGCTATTCTGTGGAAGCACAAAAGGAAGAGCTTAAAGGCAATTGTCTCTTTTTCATGTTTCCCATGGTTATATCACACCCAGGTCATCCTATCAGAAACCTGCTAGAGTTCTCATGAGAAGTTCACATGCAGAACTGTTCTGTGCATGTATTCCAGGATTTCTTCAGGCTCCTTTCCCAGGTTAGTTTTAGCCACACCCTGGTTTCCTATCACATCACTACTGAAACAGATCTCCCAGGAAAGTTTAAAACAGCAATACAAAAAAGGCAAAATCTGAAACACACTGGAGAAAAAAAGAGTTGAGGAGTTTGCCTAAGTGATCCTTCTTTTGAGGTAGGAGGACTGTAATCAGGGAAGCCTTTTGTGAAAACTCTAACCAGGGACAACTACGGTAAGTGTTTCAAACCAGACAACCTCTGCCTATCCTTTGCAGAAAGAAAGTTTAGGTTTTCATCCTCAGCCAGCTCCTTTCTATTAAAAAAAGATAAAACATAAGCCAAATTACACAGTATTGACTAAACACTTTTTCCTTGACCTTAGCAGCAATTTTGAGGCCAATATGAGTAATAACAACTATCTGGAGCTACTTTATTGTCTCTGTTTTACATTTGGCCATCTGCTAATGATTTATACAAGTAGAATATTCATTGTAGAAAACCCAAAATACCTTTATTAGGCTTTTGCACTTTTGTTTATAAAAAAGAATATCTTGCAGCTTTGATACTAAGAAAAGTTTGAACAAGAAAGTTAACATACTATTTAAACTACTGCAGAATAATGCTCAAGAATTTTTGAGCTCTTATTATGAAAATTTTTAAACATATACAGTAGTCGAGGTGAGATTGTCATAAACCACCATATACTAAACATACAAGCTGAACATTTGTCAACTGCTCTTCAATCTTAGTTCATCTAGAGCTCCTTTTTCTTTTTTTTTCTAAACTATTTTATTGGTACATTTTAGGTATACAATACGTTTACATTTATCATTGGGCGCTTGTACCTGTACATGATGAATCTTGAATATTACTTTTTCCAGATTACCTGTGCGCCCTTAACCCGCTCCACCCTTCCCTATTTACATAGATTTCGTTTCCATTTTTTTTCTTTTCTCATAATTTTTCCTTTCCCTTCTTTTCTTTCCCCCTCACACCACCCTTACCCCTTTGGACATTTTCTTCTTATTTCAAATTATCAATTATTCATTTCAATGATTTTAATCCTTATTTACACTTTCAGTTTCTCACACTAGAGAAACTATTTGGTATTTACACATGTGTGTCCTATTTATTTCACATAAGAGTATGGCCTCAATATGCATCCATTTAGCTATAAATGTCTCTAGTTTTTGGTTTTTTTATGGCTGAGTAGTACTCCATTTTATTTAAAAAACCACATCTTCTTTATCCAGATTCCAGTTTATGGGCACTTGGGCTGTTTCCAAGACTTAGCTATTACAAACTGTGGTGCTATAAACATGGGTGCACATATATCACTGTGGTATGATTCTTTTAATTCTTTTGGGAAAATACCCAGCAGGGGACTAGCTGGGTCAAATGGGACCTCCAGCTCTAGTTCTTTGAGGTATCTCCACACTGATTTCCATAGTGGTTGCGCCAGTCTGAACTCCCACCAACAGCGGAGAAGGGTTCCTTTCTCTCCACATCCCAGCCAGCATTTGTTATTGGTTGATTTCTTGATAGCAGCCACTCTTTCTGGGGTGAGGTGGAATCTCAGTGTTGTTTTCATCTGCATCTCTCCAATGACCAGTGATGTTGAACATTTTTTCAAATGTTTATTTGATGCTTTTACTTCTTTGTGTGAGAAATGTCTGTTCATTTCAGCTGCCCATTTTTGAATTGGGTCTTTGAAGTTAGGGGGTCTGATATTTTGCAGTTCTTTTTATATTCTAGATAGTAGACCTTTGTCGAGGTACAGCTGCTGAATATTTTTTCCCACACTGTAGGTTGTGTCTTAGCTCTGTTGGTGGTTTCTCTTGCAGTGCAGAAGCTTTTTAGTAAGATGAGTTCCCAGTTGTTGATTCTTTGTGCTAGTTCCCATGCTACTGAGGTTTGGTTCATAAAGTCTTTTCCTATGCCAGTGTCTTCAAGAGTTCTACCTAACTTATCTTCCAGCTAGTTTAGTGTTTCTATCTTAATATTTAGATCTTTAATCCACTTTGATCTTAGTTTAGTGCACGGTGATAGGTATGGGTCTAGTTTTAGTCTTTGGCAGGTTGAAATACAGTTTTTCCAACACCATTTATTAAAGAGGCTATCTTACCTCCAGGGAGGATGGTTGGCTCCTTTGTTAAAGATGAGATGGGTGAGTATGTCTGGAGTTGTTTCTGCATCTTCTAATCTATTCCACTCATCCTCGGGTCTGTTTCTTTGCCAGTACCATGCTGTTTTTATCAAAGTAGCTTTGTATTATAGATTCAAGTTGGGGATTGTGATACCCCCAGTCATGTCTCTGTTGCCTAGAATTCCTTTTGCTATTCTAGATCTCTTCTGGTTCCAAATGAATTTTTGGATTTTTTTCCCCAGTTCTGTGAAGTATATTGTTGGAATATCAATTGGCCTTGCATTAAATCTATACAGAACTTTTGGAAGTATGGCCATTTTCACTATATTGGTTCTTCCCACCCAGGAAGAAGGGATATCTTTCCATTTTCTTATATCCTCCTCAATCTCCTTTTTCAGAGTGCTGTAGTTTTCAGTGTAGAGGTCTTTTGCTTCCTTTGTGAGGTTGATTCCTTGATTTTTCATTTTTTGTGCGATGCTATTGTAAAAAGAAATGTTTCCCAAATTTCTCTCTCAGTGAGTCTGGTATTTGTGTATAAGGTTATTGTTTTTTGAGTGTTAACCTTATATCCAGCTACTCTACTGAATCTGTCAGTTAGGTCTAAAAGTCTTTTGGCTGAGGTTTTTGGGTCTTCTATGTAAAGTATCATATCATCAGCAAATAATGTCAGTTTAACTTCTTCCTTTCCTATCTTTATTCCTTTTATTTCTTTCTCTTTTCTAATTTCTGTGGCTAATGTTTCCACAACTATATTGAACAGGAGTGGTGATAGTGGGCATCCTTGTCTTGTTCCTGATTTTAGTATGAAAGTTTTCAGTTTTTGACCATTTAGTATGATGTTGGCTGTTATTTTTTCATAGATAGCCTTAATTACGTCAAGATAAAGATCTTCTATTCCAATTTTCTGTAGCATTTTTTATCAAGAAAGGGTGTTGGATTTTGTCAAATGCCTTTTCTGCATCTATTGAGATCATCATATAGTTTTTGTCCTTGACTCTGTTAATATAGTGTGTTACATTTATTGATTTATGAATGTTGAACCATCCTTGCATCCCTGGGATAAATTCGACTTGGTCAGAGTGTATGATCTTCTTGATGACACTCTGTATTCTGTTTGCCAGTATCTTGTTGAGGATTTTTACATCTATGTTCATTAGGGAGACTGGCCTGTAGTTTTGTTTATGGGTTGGGTCTTTCCCTGGTTTTGGAATCAAAGGTACACTTGCTTCCAGGAATGAATTTGGAAGCTTTGCTTCCAATTTTGTTGATGAATTTAAAGAGTAATGGGGATGGGTCTTCTTTAAATGTCTTGTAGAATTCAGCAATGAAGCCAACAGGACCTGGGATTTCCTTTGTTGGTAAATATTTTTATTACATTTTCAATTTTACTCATTGTAATTGGAGTGTTTAGAATTTCTATATCTTCTTCATTTAACTTTGGCAATTCGTATGTATCTAGGAATCTGTCCATTTCTTCTGTGTTTTCCATTTCATTATAGTACAGAGTCTCGAAGTAGGTATTGATGATCCTCTGGATTTCTGTTGGGTCTCTTGTGACTTCACCTTTTTCATTCTTAATTGTATGGATTTGAGCCTTTTCTTTCCTTTTTTTGATAAGGTTGGCTAAAAGTTTATCGATTTTATTTATTCTTTCAAAAAACCAACTCTTTGATTCATTAATTTTTTGTATCATTCTCTTAGTCTCCATTGCATTGATTTCTGCTCAGATCTTTATAATTTCCTCTCTTGTATGAGCTTTGGGTTTGTTATACTCTTCTTTTTCTAGGAGCTTGAGGTTCTGCATTAGATTACTTATCTGAGTTCTCTCTGTTTTCCTAATATGGACATTCACTGCTATGAATTTCCCAAGTAGAGCTGTTTTTGTTGCATCCTATAGATTTCTGTATGTTGTACTGGCATTTTCAATTACTTGTAGAAACTGTTTAATTTCTTCCTTAATTTCCTCTGTGACCCATTGGTTGTTTAGGAGGGTGTTATTCAATTTCCATATGTTTTTGGGAGTTTTTCGGTTTCTTATGTTATTGACCTCCAATTTTATTGCACTATGCTCTGATAATATACAGGGGGTAACCTCAGTTATTTTACATTTACTTAGACTTGTCCTATGAGCTAGCATGTGGTCTATTTTGGAGAATGACCCATGTGTAGCCAAAAAGAATGTGCATTCTGATTTTGTGAGGTGGAAAACTCTGTAAACATCAAGTCCATTTGTTCAATAGCTTGGCCCAGTTCTAGAATTTCATTGTTAATTTTTTTGTCTAGATGATCTATTTGTGATAGTGGGGTATTGGCGTCACACACTACAAGTGTATTAGTGCTTATTTGATTTTTAATGTCCATTAATATTTGTTTTTTATAGTGGGGAGCATTCGTGTTTGGTGCATATATATTTAGAATTATCATCTCTTCCTCTTTGATTGTTCCCTTCACAAGGATGTAGTGAACATCTTTGTCTCTCTTAATTAGTTTTGGTTTGAAATCTACTTTGTCTGACAATAGCACTGCTACCCCTGCTTTTTTCCAGGTTCCTGTCCTGTGGAGAACTGTTCTCCATCCTTTTACATTCAGTCTATGAATTTCCTTTTGAGTTAGATGTGTTTCTTGTATACAGTATATTGCTGGATTTTGCTTCTTAATCCATTCTGCCAGTCTGTTTCTTTTGATTGGTGAATTGAGGCCATTAACATTGATAGTTATAATTGAGAGATATTGACTCATCCTTGTTATGATGTATTGCTGTTGTTGGCTCTTTTATTTCTTATTTTTCCCCCTTTCCCTTAGTTTCTGACCTTGCCTGATGGCTTCCCTCTGTTGTTCCTCATGGAGTTGTGACCTTCATTGTCTTTTACTAGGATATTGCTTAGAATTGTTTGGAGTGCTGGTTTGGTGTTCATGAAATTTCTCAGGTGTTTTTTTCGTGGAAGTATCTAATTTCCCCATCAATTTTGAAAGATAATTTTGCAGGATACAACAGTTAAATTTGGAAGTTATTTTCTTTTGGGGCTTGAAATACTTCACTCTAGTTTGTCTTTGACTTGAGGTTTTGTGTTGAGAAATCTGCCATGATTCTGATGGGCTTTCCTTTGTAGGTGATTTGTAACTTTTCTCTAACTGCCTGTAGGGTTTTGTTCTTCTGTTGGGTTTCTGGGATCTTGACTATTATATGTCTATGTGTAGATTTTTTTGATCATGGCTATTTGGAGTTCCAAATGCCTCACTTATCTGTATGTCTAATTTTCTAACTCTGTCTGGGAAGTTTTCGACTATTACTTCTGTGAACAGTGTGGTTTTTTATGTCAATTGTACTTTCTCCTGTTTTATCGTGGACTCTTATCAGTCTTATGTTATTCTTCTTTGCATCATCTAGCAGGTGCTGCATTGATTTCTCATGGTCCTTTACCATTTTGAAGAGATCTCTGTTCTCATGGTCCTTAACCTCAATCCTGTCTTCTATATCTGATATTCTATCTTCAGATTCCCTTATTCTGCTCTGCATGCTTTCCATGGAGTTTTTAGTCTCCTGAATATCTATTTGAATCTGTTTCATGGATTCCATTTCTTTCTTATGTGGGGCATACATGGTTTCCAGCATGTTTCTGAGCTCATCTATTTTTTTTTATCTGTTTTGTTCTGGAGCCTCTAATCATGTCTTTCACTCTGTTCACCATCTCTGTAGTTGTCTGGGAAATTATTTCTGTTTTGAATTTTTCTAGAACCTCATTCATGTTTTGTTACTTCCTGTGCTATCAGTTCAGGGTGTCCAGGTGGTTGATTGTCAGACATACATTTCTTGGAGTAATATTCACAATTGTCAAATTATGCAATCAGCCTAGATGTCCAATGGATGAGTGAAGAAAATGTTTGATAGGTATACAGTGCAGTATTATTCAGCCAAAATTAGAATAAAATCATGCCATATACAGGAAAATTGATGCAACTGAATGTCATCATGTTAAGCATACTAAGCCAGGCACAGAAAACCAAATGTGACATGTCCCATATGTGAAACCAAACAAAAGATGACCAAAAAGTAGAAGAAGGATTATTATGCAATGGGGGTGGTATCAAGGAAGGGGGAAAAAAGCAGAGGGTAAAAAAGAGTATAAAGATGGTGGATATGATCAAAACTTGGTCTATGTATGTATGGAAACACAGCAAAGCCAGTTAATGTGTACAATTTATAAGAATTAATAATTATAATTTTAAAATATTACTAGGCATAAAAGGAACCAAAAATATATGACTTACATTGAGAAAAAAATCAAATCAACTGAAACTGCTCCAGAACTAATACAGATCTTAAAATTAGCAGACAAAAGTATACAAAGTGATTTAACTGTATTCTGTATGTTTAATTTGGTAGAGACACAAAAGATATGAAAAGACCCAAATCAGACTTCTAAACATGGAGATCATGGTGTCTTAGGTGAAAAATACACTGGATGGAATTAATAGCATATTATATGTACAGAAAAAATATTTGTGAACTTGAAGTTATATATCAATAAAAGCTATCCAAATTTTGAAAGGAAGAAAAAAATGATCAAACCACAGTAGTCAGCTGTGAAAAAAGCTGAGGTAATTAGAGTATCTGAAGAAGAATTGTAGGGGACTGAAATAAATACTAGAATAAATAACTGAAGATGTTCAAACTTCGGTGAAAACTAATCAACAGATCCAGAATCTTGATAAATCACAAGAAACGGGATAAAAACTACATCATAATCAAACTTTTCAAGTCAGGGGTAAGGAAAAAATCCCTAGCACCCAAATGAGAATAGAAACTTGTGTGCAAAGGAAGAAAGAAGGTAAAGGTAATATTGGCTTTTTTTTTCCTAAACATAATACAAATGAGAATATAGTGAAGGAAAATCTTTAAAGTACTGAAAGGAAAAAAGTTCAACCTAGAAATCTGTACCTGTAAAAATATCTTTGAAATGTGAAAGCAAAATAAAGATGTCAGCCACACAAAACCTGAAAAAATTAATTACCAACCGACATGTACTGTAAGAAAAGATAAAGGAAGTCTTTCAGGTAGGAGGAAAATAATACCAGATAAAAACTTGCATCTACACAGATAAATACAGTGATGAAATGGTAACTAATTGGGTAAATATATAAAACATTTTATGTAAATATTCTTAAAAAATTTAATGATTGTCTTTGGAATCAAACATTGTCCCAATTTTCTTCGATAAGCTGTACAATAGCTATCTAAATAGTTTATAGAAAAAGTACATCTTAAAAGAAGTTTTAAAAAATTAAAATTTTATTTAAGAAATGAAGAAATCATCATAGCTTCAGTGTCACCAATTACAATCCTCTACATAATGAAAATCTTATAGAAATTTTTATAATTCATTCATTGGTCAACTGACAACATCTGATCTCAATGATCAACCTTAATTTGACTAAAAGAGAGGAAACCAAAAGTTAGCTACTTACTAATTTGATACAAGGAGGTGAAAATACCACCTATTAAATATTCTTAAAAGAAGAAAGCAAAGCAAATAAACCTCAATATATTGAAGTTTCTAAATTAAACTGTCATTTTACAGAAAATGCAGAGGATTAAGAGGCATGCTTTTCTAAATACCATGTTTCTTTAAGAAAGTGTAAGAAAAAGAGGGAAGAGAAATTTATAAACTAAAAGAGGTTTAAGAGATGATTCATACACTATAAATGATTGCATTTTGACATTTCAAAGTTTTGATGATAAAAACAGGTTTACCTATATATAAATTACCACTTAAAAATTCAGTTCAAAAAGCCATAAAGAATATTTATACAGTTCAGGAATTGTAATAGTCAAATAGCATTATTTGGTCTGGTATAGTCTATGATGAAAGCAGAAGGTAACTTTCTGATCTTTTGTCATTGTGCAGTAAATAGAAGATAAGAAAAATTGGATTATTTTGAACTTAATGTATGCCTTCTTGCTATTTGCTTATTTTCCTTTTTGTCTTAATTAATCCTTTTATTTTCCTGATATTTCATTATAGTCTTAGGATGTATTGAAGAATTATTTAGGATACTGTCTCAGAATATAGCATGAAAAACATTCTTAGAAAACTAAAACTGATGGAAAAAATACTAGTTAAATCTTAGTCCATTTACCAGAGTCAACCTTTTTCAATTCTGTTCCCATCTGATTTCTCTGATGTAATTTTGTACTTGATGAAAATGAAAAACAAAACAAAACAAAATATGAAATAGCTGTAAATTTTAAGATAGCTGTAAGCTATCTTAAATTAGGCTTAATTACTAAGAAGGATATGCCATTCTAGACATGAATAGTGAGCAGTATTTGGCTTAGGCAGGGAAGAAAAGAAGTGAACTAAAATAGATGAGGGCACTATACACCAAGTCTGTCTTACCTCTGGCCATATTGCCAAATGAGCACACAAACAAATGAAAATTTCAGTTTGGACTCAAGGATAACCATTCAGATATTTCAAAGTCTGCAATTTTCACTTTGCACAAGGATGTTAGTTTTATTCAGCTCTCAAAATATGATTCTATAGATAAGTCCATAATTCTATGATTTCATGCAATTTGTTTAGAAGCAATGCTAAGTATCTAAGTGACAAATTTTATCAGTAGAAATAGCTTGTGCTCTTGATTATGGTTGTAAATCAATGGAGCTTAACAGGCTTTTACAAAGAAGCAAATAACATTTTAAAATAAAAATCCAGAGCATGTAGCAGAAGAAAAAGCACTGAAATAACAGTTAAAACACTTAGGATTTTACCATAATTCTAACATTTGTTACCTATACGATCATGGGAAAGTCACTCCACCTTTTGACCTTGATTAACACATTCTTAAAATACGCTGGTTGAGTTAATTATTTATATGGTACTTTCTAGCTTTAATTCATTAATTCAGGACATATTTTTAAATTCTTATTAAAAAGATCAATGTAACTGAAAGCATGTTTCAGAAATCACATTATCTAGCATTAAATATTGTATCCTCTCTTTTACTAGCTGTGTGTCTAAAGGAAGAAGGTATTCTGTCTTCTCTGTGGTTCAGGATCCTCATCTATAAAATAGGGATAGTAATAGCACCTGCTTTATAGAGATGTAAGAATTAAAAGAAAATAACACATTTAAAGAATTTAGAAGATTGCCTGGCATTCAATGAATACCAGCCATTATTATCATGAGATAAGCATTGTAAAGGCAATGAGCACCAAGAATGAAAGTCTTTTGTCTTTGGGATCATCTAAAGAAAAAGCAAAATAGCAATGACAATGATGGATAATACCATAATAGAGGAAGTAGCAGTTCACTGGGGAGAAACATGGAAAGAAGCTAAGAGGGATCTTAAATTAACTTGTGGGAAGGATTAAACTGAGGGAAAAAGGACACATAAAAATATTAATGAAGAAGAGAAGAATATGTTTTGGCAAAAGCGAAAATATGTGTAAAGACTGTGGTTCAGCAATTATTGACGACTAAAACACTATCTCTCCAGGAAGGATAATAAAAAAGCAACTACCATATATTAAAAATGCACTACAACTTTCTTTTTATCAAAACACACCATAAAGGGGGCAAATGTCTCACTGGGAGAAGATATCTAACACATGTATTTGTCATAGGATTTATCTAAAGTGTAGAGAAAGATAATAACCTAATAGAAAAATAAACAAAAGACTTAAACAGATAACTTATCTCTATCCAAATGGTCACTAAATATACCAAAAAAGTGTTCAACTTCATCAGTTACCAGAGCAATATAAATGAAATAAAATACAGTCCCACTACATATCCTGGAAAATGACTAAAATGGAACAAAATTGTTGACATAGGTTGTAGAGAAACCAAAATTTTACATATTGCTGCTCAGAAAGTAAATTTGTTCAAACACTTTAGTAGTACTTAGGAACAGTGACTATATGCATATTTTATGGTCCTCTTACTGCCCTCTTAGGTATATACTCAAAAGAAATAGGACAAGTTCACAAAAGGACATTTACTAGACTGTTTCTAATAACCCAATAAATAATAGCTCACAAATTAATATTTGAATATCCACCAGCAGTAGAACAGATAAATATGTCATGGTATAATCACACATTGTGGTATTATTCAGCAGTATTACAATCAGTAATCTATAACTAAACCCCAAAATATGGATTCTTCCAACAATGCTGAACAGAAAAATACAGATTTACACAAAATTGTTACATGATTTTATTTACATAAAATAAAAACAACTGGTAAAATAGTCTGTGCTATTAGAAGTAGGAGTAGAGGTTATTTTGGAAAAAGTAATGACTTAAGTGGGGTATGATAGATTGTTAGTAATAGTCTATAATCTGATCAGAGTCCTGGTAATCTAGGAATAATATTTGAACATTCTATTTTAAGGTGTTGTGAAATGTTCATTAACTGGAAACAGAAGTGACATTATTCTTGCAGATCTTTTACAATTAAGAGAAGAAATTATCACAAAAATTGCATGAATTTTCACTTCCTTTTCCCTTATGAATCTATGATGATGATGATGATGTTTTTGAATCCAGAATCATAATTAAAATTAATAAAATTCTGAGGGACCACTGACCATGTGTGTAATTTGCAGTAATAAAACTAATGGAGCAAGACGGAAGCTGACATTTCAGGTGTTGTAAATGATAGCATAGGCATTTTCCTTAAGAATACAATTTTATGTTTTATACATCTGTTCACTGCATTCACTTGTGGAAGCATTAATACCAGTGACATTTACTTCCTGTGATATGTAACACATTATTTGCAATATGTGTATACAAGTTTTGGATTTCCTACTGTTCATCTTGCTGTCAGCCCTCAGGACATACTGTGTACCCCACTGCACTGAGGTCACATTATCCAGTCTATGGTGATGACAAGGAATCTTCTCTTTTCCATAGGGTAGACTGAATCATGCCAGATCTGTTTCACTTGGAGAGGATGTGTGGTCTCTTGGGAAAGCTATTGCAGGTCATGCATTTTCAAACAAATTAAGAGACCTGTGTAGTAGATTAACAGTCACCCTTCAATACTGAGTTCTACTCCTAGTCCTTATAAATATTACTTTGTAATGAAAATGAGGTTTTGCAAATGTGTTAAGGATTTTGATGTGGCAAGATTATTCTGGATTATGCAAATGGTCCCTAAATCAAATCACCAGTGCCTTCATAAGAGAGAGGCAGAGGGAGACTATAAGGCCATGTGAAGACAGAGGCAGAGATTGGAGTAATGCAAGGCAAGGGATGTCAAGGCATGCTACAGGATCATGGCAGCCAGCAGAAGCTAGAAAAGTGAATAAAAGGTTTCTCCTTAGAGTATACAGATCTGGTTTGATTTTGCCTATACAACACCTTGATTTCAGCCCAGTAAAATTTATTTCACACTTCCAGGCTCCAAAATTGTGAGACAATAAATTTATGTTGATCAAGCCTCCAAAATTTATAGTATTTTGTTCCAATAGTCACAGGAAACTAATATAACAGCTCTCTCATAAAAGGGGAAATGTACCATATTATGAATATGTACATTTAAGAAAGGACAGAAATTCAATATGGATATATGATATATTTTACTTTATGCCAAAGGGAAAGGTAGCAGTGGGCCAGAGATGAAGCAAATTGTATATAACACTACATCAGTCAGTGCTTTCTAGAGAAACAGATTTAATACAAGTTGGACAAATATATGAGAATTTATAAGATTGGCTTACAATAGCTGCCTGCAGAGTCAGGTGTGGAAGAGTGCAGAGGATCAGTCTGCACACTGGGGATCCTAATGATCCATTCAAAGGCCCGGAAAACTGCAGTGTCCCATGTAAGTCCGTATCAGAAGGATGAAAGATTTCTGATGAAAGACTGTAAAATCTGCACTGGAAAGCTGGAGTCTGCCCTGGAAGGCAGGAGGCAACATCCAAGGGGAAGGCAAAGATTGGAGCTCCTCTGAACAAACAGAAGCTATTCTTCCTTCTTTGTTTCTCTTTTAGACAATTCTGGTGTCAATTCTCCCTATAATATGTCTTCCACACCCAGAACTATGCTGAGCCAATTTAGTTGGGCATTTCTTACTCAAGCTGATGCAATCAATTACATCACAATCCATCCCTTGTCAGCTTGATAACCAGTCACATTTCTTTAAAGGATGCTCTCCAGATACAAAAACAAGTTCCAAACCACACCTTACATGTTATAACTATTCTGAATACAGATGGAAATGAATTATCCCTCTCCAGAACAGAAGGCAAATTTTCTGTAAGTGATGCTTACTCCTAACATCTCATAACTTGAATGTTATAACAATACTTAAATACAAATATTAAGTCTATAGACATTATATTACATAGGAGGCATATTAGAAGAGAAATATTACAATTATAATCCATCCTCTTTTGTGTAGCTGACCTTGAGGTCACAATTCATATTGAGAACTGCCTTTTCCTACTACCCATTCTGGATTCCCTTGGCCTTCAGCAAGCAACTCAGTATTTCTTGCTTGTTTCTCTGGTGAGGTGACCTATATCTTCCTGAAGGTTCTGTATCATTTGTCATTCTGCCTGGATTGGGTTGTTGTAGCTTCCCACTGACTTTAATAACAGAGCATGGTAGCACTAGGAGTTGCCCTAAGGGAACTCATGCACTCCAAGTATATTCTTTCTTTTTTCCACTGTGGCACAATAGTCCAAATTTCTCTTGATAGCCTGGGTCAATCACCCCTGCTACACTGAGTTGCTTTTTAGCTTGTTTCCTCAGAGGTATAGGAGACCAAAATGATTAGGAGGAAGTCTTAGCTTCCAATTGAAGGATATCATTGTTGCACTTCCTGGTACAAGCCTTCTCCTCTGTGGAACTAAGTCTTCTAAGCCAGAAGAGCATAAAGTTGTGGGAAAAGGAAGCAAAATTTTGCTAGTGGATCACTAGAGGTAATGATTTCTGGACCTGGGCATCTTGACTATAGGAAACACAGTACCTTATAGTGGATGCTAATTCAAAGCATATGCAACATTTTGGAGAACCTTGACCAAGTCTTGCAAGCTAATGTCACCTAGATGGTATTATAAATGTGTCTTTAAAAGACAATTTCATATTTGTATCAATCCAAGTTCTTCTGGATAGCAAGGAACATGGTAAGACAAATTAATTCCATGAGCATGAGCTCACACCTTACTTCTTTGGCAATAAAGTATCTTTGTTGGACAGAGGCAATGTTGTGTGGAATTCCATGATGGTACATGAGAAATTATGTGAGTCCACAGATGCTAGTTTTGGCAGAAGCATTATGTGCAGAAAAGGTAAATTCATATCCAGAATAAGTGTCTATATCAGTAAGGACAAAGTAAGTCCTTTCCATGATGGAAGGAGTCCAATATATTCAATCCTCCACCAGATTGCAAGCTGATCACCATGGGGAATAGTGCCATATTAGGTCCTCAGTGTTGGTCTCTGCTGTTGGCATACTGGGCATTCATAAGTGGCTGTAACCAGATAAGCCTTAGTGAGTGGAAGTCCACGTTGCTGAGGCAATGCATAACCTCTATCCCTGCCACCATGGTGACTCTGTTCCTGAGCCCATTGGGTAATGACAGGAGTGGCCAAAGAAAGAGATTGGCTATCTACAGAACAGGTCATCTTATCTACTTGATTGTTAAAGTCCTCTTCTGCCTATGTCACTTTTTGATGAGCATTTAGATGGAATACAAATATTTTAATATTTTTTCAATATGGAGAGGTATATCCACATACCTCTCCCCCAAATACCTTTGGCACCAATTTCCCAGTTATGTTCCTTCCAAGCTCCTGACCATCCAGCTAGACCATTGGCTACCGCCCATGAATCACTATAAAGGAGCACATCTGACCATTTCTCCTTCTAAGCAGAATGTACTACCATGTGCACTGCCAAAACTTCTGCCTATTGGGAGATTTTCTTTCAGTACTGTTCTTCATGGATATCCTGGAAAGGGGCTGTAATGCTGCAGCTGTCTACTTGTGGGTGGTGCCTGGATATCATGAAGAACCATCTGTAAAATAGGCCCTAGTCTTCTCTTCCTCCGACTGATAGTCATATGTTATCCCATGAGGTCATAAGTGCATGGTGGGAAACAGAAGGCAATATATCAGGAGTAGGAGCCATGGGCATCTGAGCAACTATTTCATGTAACTTACTTGTAATCTCTGGACTTGCTCTGACTCAATTAGGTATGTACCATTTCCATTTAATAGACTGTTGCTGTGAATATCCAAACTTATGACTTGGTGGATCAGATAATATCCAGCTCATGATAGGCAACCCACGTTGCATAGTAACCTGATGTCTCATGGTCAAGCTTTCAGTTTCCACTAAAACTTAGTAGCAGGCCAAGAGTTATTTTTCAAATGGAGAGTAGATGTCTGCAGATTATGGCAGAGCCTTCCTCCAAAATCCTAAATGTCTCCACTATGATTCACCTATGTGGAATTCCCAGAGACTCAAAGCAGCATCTCTATCTGCCACTGACACTTCAAGCCCCATTTGATCTGTTGAATCTTATTGTCTGTCACAGTTGCAGAGCAGCCTGCACAGCAGCCTGGACTTCTTGCAGAGCCTTTTTCTTGTTCTGGGCCCCAGTCAAATCTAGCAGCTTTCCAACTCACTCAGTAAATAGCCCAGAGTAAAACACTTAAGTGAAGAATGTGCTGTCTCCAAAATCCAAATGGGCCCACTCTTTTTTAGTTGTAGGGGTACCCAAATGCAATAACTTATTTTTTACCTTACAAGGGATATCTCTGCATGCCCCACACCTCTGAACTTCTAGACTTTCCACTGAGGTAGAAGGACCTTCACTTTTAGTTGGATTTATTTCCCATCCTCTGGCTCTCAAATTCTTTATTAACAAATCCAGAGTGGTTGCTACCTCCTGCTCACTTGGCCTGATCCGCATAACATCATCAATGTAATGGATCAGTGTGCTAACTTCCGGCAATAGAAAAGTAATCAAGATCCCAGTGAAATAGGTTGGGACACAGGGCTGAAGAGTTATTATAACCATGAGCCAGGATAATGAAGGGGTATTGCCTATCTGTCTTCTGCACAGGCTGAATGAGATAATTAAAGGAAATGTGGTGGGGACCACCACCCAAGCATACTTCAAGTCCTTGATAGGGGCACTAATATCTACAACCCCTCCAGAGATGTGATATTGTTTTTGGTTCACTATTTTTTTTTTCTTTCTTTCTTTTTTTTTTTTGTTTGGTACCAGGGATCAAACTTGTGCTTTCAAGGCAGGCAGTGTAACCACTGAGCTAAATCCCCAGCCCTTGGTTCACTATTTTACCAGGCAAAGGCAACCATAATGTCTTCCATTTGGCCTTTCCAATCATAATAACCCTCACCCTACAAGTTAAGAAACTAATCTGAGGATTCTTCCAAGTACTAAGTATATCCATCCCAATTATGCTTTCTAAAACAGGGGAAATGACTTCAGGATGGATGTAAGGACTTACTGGACCCACCATGAGTCATATCTTTGCTAAAATTCTGTTAATCATCTAACATTCATAGGTCCCTACTTTTATGATAGGGCCACAATGATGTTTTACATCCCCTGAAATAAGTGTTAGTTCAGAACCAGTGTCCACTAGTCCTCAAAATGTCTCCTCATTTCCCTTCTCCAAACATATAGTTACTCTGGTAAAAGGCCTCAGGTCCCTGTGGAGAAGGATGGAAGAAAGATTGACCATATAAAGTTTTGGTGGTGCACCAGAGCCCTTCCTTAAGGGAAACTGGCTTCACCTTCACCCAAGTGTTTCTGGGTATATAAATTGGCTCAAATCTGGGACCTGGCTGAGGAGCCATGATTCCCTATTAATATGATTTGATTTAGGGTTCTGTTCATTTGCCCTTAAATATTTTGATTATATCAGTCTAGTAAAAATTTTGTGCACTTTCCATCTATTTTACTTTTGGGAACACAGTGACTAATAAGCCAAAGCCATAGGTATACATATATCAGATAATTCTGATCATTGTCTGCTTCTGCTGTCCATTACATTAAATGTGTGCATCATGCCTTTAGCAATTAAGTGCTGCCACTTGAACCCCGCCACTCTGGGATCCAATCAAACCCATTTCCCTTAAGTTTCTCATTTGAATAACTACAGTCCCCTTTGAAAGGTCTGGCATAGGGAAGAGCAATGACAGGGCTCTTTGGGATGCTGGTTCTCCCTGCACAAATCTGTTTCCCAAAGTATTAATGAAGAGTATATTTTCTAGATCATCTCAGTGTGGCAGATTAGGTTGGACATGACAGATCCACTATAGCATTTCCATTTCTCTAAGCCTCTGAATCCTCTCATCAACAATAAACCATGGAAGGTCAGTCATATCTAACTTAAATTAGGCCATCTTTTGATCTATACTTCTGCCAAACAGCCAAATTAACTTTTGACACCTTTCCCTCACTCCATGGTCAGCAACACTAAATTCTGAATCTTTGTGAATGGACCTATATCAACAGACTCAGACTGATACAGTTGTATGTTTTTGCTACCAGTGTCCTATAAGATCTATTCCCACAATTGCTCATCAGGCCTATGCTTAGAAGAGTTAAAAAACTCAAAAAGGTTGTTGGGAGATTAGGGAACTGCCTCATGAGTCACACTACATACCTCATCCTTAGGAGCTTTCTATGATTTGAACCTGGTTCTAGGCCTACAGGCCAAAGTGAGAGGTGAAAATGGTTCTTGAAGAGTGTCAGAATTATCGATCTTGATCAACATAGGATTAGTTTCCTCAGTACACTAGGTGAGGCCAACACCATAGGGGTGAGGGTGGGGATAATTCTGCTGATGTGGGTGAGGAAATCACTTCCTCAGGCAAAATAATCTCATTAGAGTGCTTAACATCCTGAGCCTTGTCAGGATCCTCCCATACATCTCCATTCCAGTTTACAAGATTCCATTCTTTTCTGTTCAGTGCCCTCACTTTTACTTCAGATACCCTTCGAGGCTGAGCCTTAAACTTATGGTGTATTTCAGCCAATCAAATTATGAGAGCCTGTTTGGGTTTCTGCAATCTTGGTCCTATTGAAAAGGAGAGGAGATTCTCTTTCAATGCACACTTAGAAACTTTTAAATTTTTTATGCGTGTCTGAAGCAGGGAATCTGAATCTTTGAGCTCCTTATCTTCCTTTATTAATTTGTCCTCACAGTTAGAATTTAGATTACCTATGAATGATTTGAGCTCATTATATTTTTCCTTCACTAATTTGTCCAGAGATGCTAAGACCAACCAGCCAGCATCATTACTCTCCCCACTCTGCTGAAATTATTCAAAAGTTTCATATATGGAGTTGCTAATATCTTACATCTCATAAGTGGTGAATTAGGATAATCAAATGGATCTACTTTGAGTATTACTTTAAACAGTTCACACCAAGGACTATCAGTATTCCTCATGTTATTAGAAGGGGAGACCATGACAAATTTAGGTCTCATCAAGTTAGAGAACCAACTCCAGGAATGCATAAAGCCACTAAATAATTTAATCTTTACAATTGTGTTTCTCTAGAGCCACTCCCAGTACCAAAATCTTTATCAGTTAGTGCTCACTAGAGAAACAAATTTAAGCTATACAAATATATAAGAATTTACAAGATTGGTTTACTATTTCTGCCCACAGATTCAAATGTGGAAAAGGTCTGTGCTTACTGGGGATTTGAAGGATCCGGTTGAAGGGTTCGAGCTCATTGATGTGTCCCCTCAAAGTATATATCAGGAGGCTGAAAGGTTTGTGATGGAAAGTTGAAGAGTCTGCACTGGAAGCCAGGAGATGACAAACAAAGTGAAGGCTAAGTCTGGAGTTCCTCCAAAGAAACAGAAGGAATCCTTTCTTTTTTGTTTCTGTTTTATACTATTCTGGAGACAATCTTCCCTTGGGTCAATTTTCCACACCTAGAACTATGCTGAGTCAATTTATTCAGTTGTTTCTAACTAAAGTTGACACAATCAATTAATTGTCACAAACACCAATTTCCTAGACTCTCCAGTGTCTAGTACAGTTGCAGATATACACAAAAGTATTTTTTTGAGTCAATGACCGAAAATAGCATTTCTCTGAAATTTTTAGGCAGATTCATCTCTAAATATAAACATTTTAGCATATTAAAAGTCCACACAAAATTTTAAAAATAACCTTTTAATCAATGACCTAAATCCCCAGCCCCCACAGAGCTTTTTCAATGCCCAAAACACATACTCTGAGCTAATATTCTTCCTGACATTCTACACAATGAGAATGTTTGATTAGGGAGTGAAGAACTGTAACTGAACAATCCTCAAGGGATGAAAAAATGGCTGAATGACTGGGAAAGTGATTTTGGTACCCTCTATTAAGGAATAGTGATTGTCAAATCAAGTTAAGAAATAGAAAAATGAATCTATCTTGCTGGAACCACCTTAGCATTATTACAGATAATTCTTTATTTTAGTGATACAAACTCTATATCTAGCAGTTCATAGGCAAAATTCTGAAAATGTGTGCCAGTAGCTTAGTTAGCTTTATTCCCTTCTATGACATTTTCAACAGTAATTACTATTCATCTGTCTTACTTGTTTGCCTCTTTTGTTACTGCAGGAAAAAAGCAGCAGCAGCTCCTCCTGTGATGGTTGGTTGCTGTGAACACTGATCCTCTACCCACACTTTAAACTCGCTTTTGCTAGGCAACAATGCTGATGTCATTGCTGAGGCTTCAATTCAGATTTCAATTATGATTAGGAAATTCATTCAATCAAATTCAGTGTGCCTAAATGAAGCTAGAATATTTTATAACTTTCCTTACCCCATTTTCTGGAAAACCTTAGATTTATTTTTAAAAATGTAATTATTACGATACTATAAAGATGCTCATTTCTTTTGTCTTCTCAGTACTCACTATTTTAGATAATGCATCTGGTCACATCCAAATTAGAAGCCTAAAAGAACTGACTGACAAATTAGGGTAAGCAACATGATAGTGATAATATTTATATTTATTTGGCTGCTTCAGGACCCTTGGAGATAATGGGTCAGGAGTGAGAAGGTTAGGGGTTCCCATAATAATATAATTGTGCTGTATGTTTTTCAATTAAATAAATAGCATTAAAATAAATTTAATGATATTTACTTTGTAGTCTAATGATTAAAATAAATTTACTTTGATTAAAATAAATTTATTTTGTAGTCTAATGATTAAAATAAATTTAATGATATTTACTTTGTAGTTTACCATAAAGTCCAACCTGTGGACTCAATATAGGAAAAATCCAAATTCCAAATACATCTCTCTTATAACAGTATTTAGTTAAAGACACAGTCAATTAGTATGGAAGGACATTTTTGCATCCTAGCACAGATGCCAGGCACCACACTGAGCAATCCCTAACAGTGTGAACCACTGGGCTGAGACAAAATGAAATATAGTCAAAAGAAGCTTTGTTATATCAGTTTCTGTGTGGTATCTGGCAAACAGATTACTGTTTAGAACAGTAATATCAGTCTTCTTTTCCAATTCTCTCTGATATTATTGTGCTCATTTTACAGATCAAAAATTGAATCACAGAGAACTCTAGCGATCATAACACATTTTGAAATTTATATTCTAACCCAGTCTGTTGGGTACTATTGCATAATTTAACCCAGTTTAATACATGAAAAATATATGAATACAATAGGTAAATAATTTCCAAGGGTACATAGTTAAGAGGTTTTTTTAAAATCTTTTCTCAACCTTCAACTTCCAAATGCATTTTCCCTATCATTCTTCTCCCATACTGCAGAAGGAAATCATATTTTTATTAATCTAGAGCTTGATTTATGGTGATTGTTTCAGGGTATACAATTTCCAAGTAATGCATGATATTGTTTATGATGGTTAAGCTTGATTGTGTCAACTTGAATGGATTTAGGATATTCCAGGGGGATGAATGGAATAAACTTTAGGTGTGTCTGGGTCTGTGTGGGCAGCAAGGCCTTTGAGTCTGTTTCTGGCCACTTGTTCCTTCCTCTCTTGCACTATTTTCCTTCTCTGCTTCCAGCCATTATGAACTAATAAGTGGGTTTATTCTGCCAAGCCCTTCTGCCATGATGTTTCTGCCTTGGTGACAGATAATATGGGCTTAATCCTCTGAAACTGTGAGTCAAATTAAACTTTTGACCTTTAACCCTTTCCTCTTTTGCTTCAATAATACTGGACAGTAGGACTTGAAGGTGCAGTGTTGATTCCCAAGATAACTTGCAGAGTACAGTCCTAACCTTACCTCCAAAGTTCACTAAAAAATATCTTCCTTTTGTTATTATGTTATTATTGCTTCTTGCTAGTATACTAAGAGTCTTTGGAAAGAAAAGAAATCATTCTATTAATAGCATTCTGGTTTTAGTAATGGTATTTCAATTTACCATATATAACAATTTTGTTTCCTTAAATTATTTTATTGGTACATTTTAGATATACAATACATTTACATTTATCATTGGGTACTTGTACCTTTACATGATATATCTTGGTTCTTATTTTTTCCCCATTTCCTGTCCACCCTTCCCTATTCACAAAGACTTTGTTTCCATTTTTTTCTTTTCTCATAATTTTTCCTTTCCCTTCTGTCCTTACCCTATGTCTCCCAATTTCCCTACCCCTTTGGACCTTTTCTTCCTATTTCACATTATCAATTATTCATTTTAATAATTACTTACACTTTAAGTTTCTCACACTTAGAGAAACTATTCAGTATTTACACATGTATGTCCTATTTATTTCACTTAAGAGTATGGTCTCAGTATGCATCCATTTATCTATAAATGTCTCTAGTTTCTCATTCTTTATGGCTGAGTAGTACTCCATTTTATTAAAAAAACACATCTTCTTTATCTAGTTTCCAGTTGATAGGCACTTGGGTTGTTTCCAAGTTTCAGCTATTACAAACTGTGCTGCTATAAACATGGGTGCACATATACCTCTGTGGTATGATTCTTTTAATTTGGGGGGGAAGATACCCATCAGGGGAATAGCTGGGTCAAATGGGACCTCTAGTCCTAGTTCTTTGAGGTTTCTCCATACTGATTTCCACAGTGGTTGATCATTGTTTTGTGCTTTGAAATTTACCACACAAATATTACTAAATACTGATTATTATATACATTCTCTTACATTAAGATTAGAGGCAAGTTCTGTTTAGAAAAATCTCCAAGAACAGTTTTTATATTTTATTTTCACCTTGAAAAGCAGTCAGATTTCCTACAATCTCAAAGAGCGTATTCACATAAATGCAATTAATATTGGTAGAGACCTGGATTGTCTTCTGAATAGGAAAATAGTGAGTGTGTTATGTGTTGCATCCAGTGATGAGAAAACTAAAACAGAAAATCAGTACTTATAAAGTGATATCATTGCTGTGAGTGTACGTGACCATGCAGTTGAGAAGCCTTTGGAACTGGTTTGTGAAGTTTGGAAATCTTGAGAGATGCTGTAAACAAAGTCTGATGAGTGTCTATAGGCAGAGCTTAGAAGACCAGAATGCTGATGAAATGTAGACAGTAAAGGCCAACCTCAGGAGGATTCAGGTAGGAGCAAAGACTGTTGAAAGTGGAATTAAGATGATGTGTGTAACATTTTGGCAGAAAAAATTGTCCACATTTTGTCAATATCCTCAGACTTTGCAAGAGACTGAGATTAAGAACATTGGATTAATTAATCTGGTGAAGAAAATTTCAAGACATCATAACATTTAGGCTCTATTATTTGTACCTGTAGTTACTTTTAGCTAGATTTATAGGGAGAACTGAAAGCAAAATGCAGAGTAAAAAAATGGAAAAACTTAAATTTTGGCACAAAATTTAACTATATGTAGTTAACTTTGTGTAACTACAAAAGTAACTTTGTGTAAAATTGGAGAAAAATGAGGTGTGATTGCTGAAGATATTATCCCCATTATAAAGAAACCGAGTACTTTGTATAGTGGTAAGAAGAAAAAGGTCTTGAGGGCATCTCAAAAATCAGCAAGATCCTACCCATCACAAACTCTAAAGATGCAAAAATGTAAAGATTTCATGTGAGAAAAGTCTCTGAGACCCATTCTCAAGAAGAGTCTATGAAGGAATTAATTCCCAGGTAATAATTTCCTTCTGCTCAGCCATCCAGGCACTCAGAAGCTGCTGCAGCTGTGCCTCAAAGGGGCTTGGCTACTGCTCTCACTGACAGCAGACTGTAGTATTGTCCTAATGATGCTGGTTTTTCTGTCATTTAGAATGGAGGTGTTGTGGGGTCAGGGAGAATTCCTGACAGATATCAAAGGAAGGCCTAGGAGACCAGCCAAAGATCCCCTGATAGGACAATGAGAAAAGCTTTGTGAACAAAGCCAAAGTTACAGTGCAGACCTCAGGGAATTGGAGATGCCAGGAACCTGGAACATCTTCTGAGGAGAGCTGCAAGCTGTGATCATAGCCAGTCCAAGTAAGAGGCCATGCAAGCTGTAACTAGGAAAGCCATAGAGGTGGAGTTATGCAAACCCTATGAACTTACATCTCACCATCATGTACACTGAGGAAAGGACATAGAGCTACAGGACTGAATGTTTGCCCTGCTGGGTTTCAGTCTTGCTTTGTTCTGATTCTTTTCTATCCTCCATTCTATTCTTTTGGAATGGAAATATTTACGCTGTCATTGTACCTTGGGATTGCATAACTTCTTTTTTTTTTTAACAGGAGTTCATAACTAAGAATTTTCCTTTAATTTCAGAGGTGATTAGGATTTAGACTTTTGAAAAGTGCTGGAATATTTAGACTTTGAGGAAGGAATTATATTTTTGGTAGTAAACAAGATAGTCTTAGGTGGAATGATGACCTCATGTTTATTTAGACATCAACATGGTTTCAGGAGACATACTTGGAAGTCAAGTCAAAAGATGGTTACATATGATGGTTGGCCTTTGTCGTGTGAATTTGAATGTATTTGGGATCCATCTATGGGATTGAGGGAGCACACTTTGGAGTATGTTTAAATGTGTCATGGAAGAGTGGTCTTGAGTTCTATTCCTGGTCCCTTGCCCCTTCTTCTCTCATACTGTTCTCTTGCTCTACTTCTCAGATACCATGACTAAGCAGTTTTGTTCTGCCATAAACTTTGCCATGATGTATCTGCCTTGGAGATAGTTGACCATAGATTGAAACCCTCAAAACTGTGAGCCAAATTAAACCTCTGATTATACTTACATGGAAATTTTCTCAAAAGATAAACTAATACAGTTGGAAGGCAGAACAGGTGATTGGCTGGCCTAGTAGAAGCAATGCTGAATGGCAAGTATACATAAACAAATAATGGGGAAAGTGATAGAAATACAGGATTATTCTGGTTTACAAACTCTTTTCTTTACAAATAATTTGCTTAACAAACAAAGAATTTGGCAAAATTTTGTTTTTATTTGTAAACTCTGCATGGGGTGACAAATATAACCATGGCCATCTGTTCCACACAAACACAAATATTTTCCAAAATCATACAACAAATTAAGTTCATGAACCAATGTACCATGGTATTCTAAAGCTAGATTGAACTAATGATTGCATAGCTCCATATATTTTTTTTTTGTATATTTAATTTTTTTACTTATATATTAATTGGTACATTTTAGGTATACAATACATTTACATTTATCATTGGGTGCTTGTACCTGTACATGATGTATCTTAGTTCTTATGTTTTTCCCCATTACCTGTGCACCCTTCACCCCCACCACCCTTCCCTATTTACATAGACTTTGTTTCCATTTTTTTTTCTTTCACATAATTTTTCCTTTCCTTTCTTCCCTTTCCCCTTCCCCTCCTGCCACCCCTCCACCTTTGGACCTTCTCCTATTTCAAATTATCAATTATTCATTTTAATCATTTTCATCCTTATTTACACTTTCAGTTTCTCACACTAGAGATACTATTCAGTATTTACACATGTGCGTCCTATTTATTTCACTTAAGAGTGTGGCCTCAAAAATAAAGAGTATGGCCTCAACATGCATCCATTTAGCTATAAATGACTCTAGTTTCTCATTCTTTATGGCTGAGTAGTACTCTATTTTATAAAAAACCCACATCTTCTTTATCCAGTTTCCAGTTGATGGGCACTTGGGCTGTTTCCAAACCTTAGCTATTACAAACTGTGCCACTATATATTTTTAAAAACTGTATACTATACACTGAAAACAGGTGGATTTTTGGTCTATAAATTATGCTTCAATAATTTTTAGGGGAGGGAAAAAAATCTCTGAGGAACCAAACACATAAAAGGACTATTAGAAACAGTTTTGTTTAAATTGTAATATTTCAAAATGATATATTTTCATTTCAGACAATTTCTAATTGTCTACTTTCAACAAAACTTAAAGAATATTCAACTCAATTATCAACTGGGAAGTCATTTAAAAAATCACTCTTAATCACAGATCACTCTGTGATTTTGGCATAAAGCTGAAGGAAGTTGTAACAGTTATGCTTGTCAACTTGATCATCTTGGTAACTACCTAGGAGATTAGTAAAATACACTTGTGTTTGTATCTTGGTGGGTCCTGAAGGCATGCCTTTGGTGTCTATATTTTCTTCCTGGTTCCTTTCTCTCTGGCACTGTTCCCATCCTCTGCTTTCAGTGGCCATGAAATGATCAGGTTTGGCGTGTTCAACCACAAACTTCTGCCTTGATGTTTCTGCCTTGAATCCAACCAATGATTCGCTGAAAACTCTGAAATTGTAATCAAATAAAACTCCTCTTTCAACCTGTGGGTGTCAGTTATTTTGTCCAGCTATGAGAAAGTTGACTAATGCAGAAAATATTTCCTTATATCAAACTGACAATTAAGATTAACTGTTAAAAATTTTAAAATTGAGTGAAGTTGCTATAAAACTCCTTGCATTTTTATTTATTGAGTAAAGGCCCTCCTCACTTACATTTACAAAAGCTATGGTTGATGAGCTGTTTCATTTTATCAGTGCATAATGGTAATATATATGCAAATAATTTACAACATCTATTACATTTATGAATACATTTCAAACTGCATGATTTTAATATTTAATAATTTAATAAAAGTATATATTTTAGATTTTCATCATCAATGTATGTACAAAATAGTGATAATGACTCAATTTTTTAAATGTTTTGACCTAGAGCTTTATAAAAAGAAGATATATGAAATTAAATATCAACATATGTACATATTTTTGTTGCACAGTATGATAATGTGATCAACAAAAGCCTTTCTATCATTGAAGTACAAAATATTAACATTTGATAAAGTTCTGTGTGAGGAGGAGTGTGATATTACACATTCAAGGAGAAAAATAACTAGAATTTTCAACTACTATAAAAGCTTTTATATAAATTTTAATGGCTAATAATGGGTTCCACACTAATACTTACCTTGTTTTGATACATTTATAACATGTGGACTATAATCACATCTATAATAGTAGTACAATATGTTTGGTTATACACTACTGTTTCCAAAGTTCAAGAATAGGCGAAACTAATCCTTTGTGATAAAAGTCTAAACAGTGGTTACCCTGGAGTATTTTGAGTAGTTAAGGCATGAGAAGCCTTATAGAGTATGGAAATAACATATATAAATGGGATCTGCAGGAATGCATGCTCGTATGCATATGCAAAACTTCATCCACCTCTACAATTACATCCTCTGGACTTTATTTATGCACTAATAAAAATTAAAAGGTATAATTTGTATTTATATGACTAGAAATCACATCATTTTCAACGACCTAAACTCATGATTTAAAAAAAATTAAATTCCTCTTTAAGTTGTGCAAAGAGGTGTACAGATTTACACAGTTCCTTTGGGAAGAACTTGAATAAAAGATGAGAAAACCAGCGAATTAGGCCCCCTCAACTGAATGCTGTAGCCATCTCTTCAAATGTTTAGTCAAGCTCTTCATAACAGTAATTCTTCTTCCACTTCCACTCATGAACCTCTATCCTGGCCATCTTCATCAGTTGGTAGCTCACTGTTTATATTAATTTCAGGACTAGATTTCCCAGTAAGGAAACCTGGGTCCTAGTGGAAGTTTATATTTTTGACATTGCATTCTGGGCTGTGAAGTCATAAACTCAATGACAGGAAGGAGCAGAAAATAATTATTTCTGACCTTTGTACTCTGGGAGTTGTAGTTTTCCATGCCTGTATTCTGGCAAGTAACAAATTACACAATGCTTCAAATTTGCAGGAAGCAAAAACAAGAAGATAGAAAAGCTAACCTCTACCTGCAGAGAGAAGCAGGTATCAGAAACAAGCATATTAAGTAAATATCTGGAGACCCCAGTAATGTGGCCAAGAACTATGAACTTCACCTGTAACCAGAATAAAAAGTGAACAGAGAATTAAAAAATAAATACTAGGTAGTGGCCTTTCTCATCATGAAGAAAAAGTTTACTTATGGTGGGAAATACTGAAAAGTACACCGATTAAAATAAAAATCACAGAGAACCATAGCACACAGAAAAATAATTTTATTTATTTTATTTTTTTCCTTAAATTTTTTATTGGTACATTTTAGGTATACAATACATTTACATTTCTCATTGGAAACTTGGACCTTTACATGATGTATCTTGGTTCGTATTTTTTCCCCATTCCAAGCCCTCCCTTCACCCCCTCAACCCCTCCCTATTTACAAAGACTTTGTTTCCATTTTTTCATTTCTCATAATTTTTCCTTTCCCCTACCCCTCCTACTTCCCCTACCACTTTTAACCATTTCTTAATTTTCACATTATCAATTATTCATTTTAATCATTGGTACATTTTAAATATACAATATAATGGCATTCATCATTGGAAATTTGCACCTTTACATAATCTCTCTTGGTTCTTACTTTTCCCCCTTCCACTGTCCTCCTTTCAACAGCTCCATCCCTCCCTATTTACAAAGACTTTGTTTCATTCTTCCATTTTCTCATATTAATTCCATTCCCTTCTTTCCTTTCCCCTACTCTTCCCACTTCCTGTTCATCTTTGTCCCTTTTCTTCCTATTTCACATTATCTATTATATATTTTAGTCCTTATTTATACTTTCAGATTCTCACACTAGAGAAACTATTTGGTATTTACACATGTGTGTCCTATTTATTTTACTTAAGTGTATCACATCAATGTGCATCCACTGAGCTATGAATATCTCTAATTTCTCCTTTTTTATGGCTGAGTAGTACTCCATTCTATAAAAAAACCACATTTTCTTTATCCAGTCTCCAGTTGATGGGCATTTGGGCTGCTTCCAAGTTTTACCAATTACAAATTGTGCTGCTATGAACATGGGTGCACATATATCACTGTGGTATGATTCTTTTAATTCTTTGGGGAAGATACTCAGCAGGGGAATAGCTGGGTCAAATGTGACTTCCAGTCCTAGTTCTTTGAGGTATCTCCATACTGATTTCCACAGTGCTTGCACCAGTCTACACTTCCAGAAGCAGGGGAGCAGGGTTCCTTTTTCCCCACAGTCCTGCCAGCATTTGTTATTGGTTGATTTCATGATAGCAGCCATTCTTTTTGGGGTGAGGTGAAATCTCAGTGTTGTTTTCATCTGCATCTCTCGAATGACAAGTGATGTTGAACATTTTTTCATATGTTTATTTGCTATTTCTACTTCTTTGTCTGAGAAATGTCTGTTCATTTCAGATGCTCATTTTCAGATTGTGTCTTTAAATTTGGGAGGTCTGATCTTTTTAAGTTCTTTATAGATTCGAGATAGTAGGCCTTTATCTGAGGAACAGGAGATGAAGATTTTGTCCCACATTGTGGGTTGTCTCTTCACAATGTTGGTGGTTTCTCTTGCTGTGCAGAAGCTTTTTAATAAGAAGAGATCCCACTTATTGATTGTTTGTGCTAGTTCACAGGCAACTGAGGTTTTGTTCATAAAATCTTTTCCCATACCAATATGTTCAAGAGTTCTACCCAACCTCTGTTCCAGTCAGTTAAGTATTTCTATTTTAATATTTAGATCTTTAATTCATTTTGATTTTAGTTTATTGCATGGTGAAAGACATAGGTCCAGTTTTAATCTTCGGCAAGTTGAAACCCAATTTTTCCAGCACCAATTATTAAGGAGGCAGTCTTTCCTCCAGTGAAGGTTTTTGGCTCCTTTATCGAAGATGAGATGGCTGAGTGTGTCTGGAGTTGTTTCTGCATCTTCTAATCTTTTCCACTGGTCCTCAGGTCTGTTTTTTTGCCAGTACTATGCTCTTTTTATCACAGTAGCTTTGTAGTATAGTTTCAAGTTAGGGGTTGTGATACCCCCTGCCATGTCTGTTACCTAGAATTGCTTTTGCTATTCTGGGTCTCTTCTTGTTCCAAATGAATTTTTGGATTGTTTTCTCAAGGTCTGTGAAGTGTGCTGCTGGGATCTCAATTGGAATTGCATTGAATCTATATAGCAGTTTTGGAAGTATGGCTATTTTCACTGTATTGGTCCTTCCTACCCTGCGCAGAGGATGTCTTTCCATTTTCTGCTATGATCTTCAATCTCTCTTTTCAGAGTGCTATAGTTGTCAGAGAAGAGGTCTTTGATTTTGTTTGCTAGGTTGACTCCTAGGTATTTCATTTTTTTGGATGCTATTGTGAAAGGAATTATTTGTCTTATTTCTGTCTCAGTGAGACTGTTGTTTGTGTAGAGGAAAGCTATTGATTTTTATGTGTTGACCTTGTATCTAGCTACTCTACTGAATTTGATTATAAGTCTAGAAGACTTTTGGTGACATCTTTAGGGTCTTTGATATAGAGTATCATGTCATCTGCAAATAATGACACTTTGACTTCTTCATTTCCTATCTTTATTCCTTTTATTTCTTTCTCTTGTCTAACTGCTGTGGCTAATGTTTCCAGAACTCTATTGAACAAGAGTGGTGATAGTGGACATCCTTGTCTTTTGCCTGATTTGAGTGTGAAGGATTTCAGTTTTTGACCATTAAGTATGATACTGGCTGTTGGTTTTTCATTGATGGCTTTTAACAGATTAAGGTAGAGTCCATCTCTTCCAATTTTTTGTAGGATTTTTATCATGAATGCTTGTTGGATTTTGTCAAATGCTTTTTCTGCATCTATGGAGATAATCATATGGTTTTTGTCCTTGGATCTATTGATATGGTGTATTACATTGATTGATTTGTGTATGTTGAACCAGCCCTGCATCATTGGGATGAATCCCACTTGATCAGGATGTATGATCTTCTTGATGATCTTCTGCATTCTATTTACCAGTATCTTATTAAGGATTTTTGCATCTATGTTCATTAGTGAGATTGGCCTATAGTTCTCTTTTTCAGTTGGGTCTTTCTCTGCTTTGGGGATCAAGGTGCTGCTTGCTTCCAGGAATGGATTTGGGAGTATTGATTCCCTTTCAATTTCATTGAAGAGTTTAAATAATACTGGCAGTAGTTCCTCTCTAAATATCTTGTAGAATTCAGCAGTGAAGCCATCAGGACTTGGGCTTTTCTTAGTTGGTGAGTTTTTAATTACATTTTAAATTTCATTGGTTGATATTCAGTTGTTTAGCATTTTTAGGTCTACTTCATTCAACTTTGGTAATTCATATGTATATAGGAATCTGTCCATTTCTTCTGTGTTTTCCACCCTATTGGCGTAAAGGTTCTGGAAGTAGGTATTGATGATCCTCTGGATTTCTGCTGAGTCCATTATAACTTCACCCTTTTTATTCCTAATTGCATGGATTTGTGCCTTTTCTTTCCTTGTTTTGATAAGTTTGGGTAAGGGTTTGTCAATTTTTTTATTCTTTTGAAGGACCAACTCTTGGCTTCATTAATTTTTTATATCATTCTCTTAGTCTCCATTTTATTGATTTCTCCTCTGATCTTTATAATTTCCTCCCTTGTATGAATTTTGGGTTTGTCGTGCTCTTTTTTTTGTAGAAGCTTGAGGTTCAGCATCAGGTTGTTCAATTGGGCTCATTTTGTTTTCCTAACATGTGTATTCACTGCTATGAATTTCCCTGGTAAGACTGCTTTCATTGTGGCTCACAGATTCCTATATGTTGTATTGTCATTTAATTGAAAGAACTGTCTGATTTCTTCTTCTTTAATTTCCTCTGTGACCCATTGGTTATTCAGAAGTGTGTTGTTCAATTTCCATTTGTTTATGAAATTTTTTGCAATTTCTTTTGCTATGAATCTCCATTTGTTGTCTGATAATATACAGGGGATAACTTCAATTCCTTTGCACTTTCTTAAACATGTTCAATGAGTGAGTTTTTGGTCTATTTTGGAGAATGACCCACCCTTGTGCAGCTGAAAAGAATGTGTATTCTGATTTTGTGGTGTGAAACACTATGTAAACATCTGTTACGTTCATTTGTTCAAGAGTTCCATTGAATTCTAGTATTTCATTACTTATTTTTTGTCTAGTTGATCTATCCATTTGCGTCAGTGGAGTATTGAGGTCCCCCACTACTATTGCATTAGTGCATATATGACTTTTCATGTCCGTTAGTATTTGTTTTATATAGTTGGGTTCAGTAGTGTTTCGTGCATAGATATTTATGATTGTCATCTCCTTCTGTTGGATTTTTCCCTTTGCAAGGATGTAGTGCACTTCTTTGTCTCTCTTAATCAGTGTTGGTTTGAAATGCACTTGTTCTACAAAGAGGATAGCTACTCCTGCTTCTTTTCGGGTTTCCACCGCATGGAGTATTGTTTCCCACCCTTTAACTTTCAGTCTATGTTTCCTTTTGAATGAAGTGTTTTTCTTGTATGCAGCATATTGTTGGATTTTGCTTCTTGACCCATTCTGCCAGTCTATTTCTTTAGATTGGTGAATTCAGTCCACTAACATTGATGATTATAACTGAAATGTGTTGACTTGTCATTGCCTTGACATTTTCTTTTTGTTGGGTTCTCCCCTTTTACATTTAATTTCTTGTAGCACCAGATGGGTTCATTCTGCTTTGCTTCCTGGGGTTTTGATCCTCATTTTCTGTTCCTAGGATCTTGTGTAAAATTTTTTGGAGTACTGGTTTGGTATTCATGAAGTTCCTAAGGTGCTCTTTGTCATGAAAGTATCTTATTTCTCCATCAATTTTGAAAGATAGTTTTGCAGGGTACATCAATCTGGGTTGGAGGCTGTTTTCCTTTAGGGCTTGGAATATGTCACTCCAAGCTCTTCTTGCCTTGAAGGTTTGCATTGAGAAGTCTGCTGTGATTCTGATGGGCTTTCCTTTGTATGTAATTTGTTTCTTTTCTCTAGCTGCTTATAGAACTTTGTTCTTCTGTTGGGTTTCTTTAATATTCACAATTATATGCCTGTTTTTGTGCCTTGCTTTTGATCAAGGCTGTTTGGAGTCCTATGTGCTTCACTTATCTGCATTCAAGTTCTTTTCCCCTGTTTGGGAAGTTTTCTGCCATTACTTCTGTGAACAGTTTTTTTTTTATGTCATCTGCACTCTCTTCTGTTTCTTCATTAACTCCAATCCGTCTTATGTTATTCTTCTTTCCATCATCTAGCAGCTGCTGGATTGATTTCTCATAGTCCCTTCCAATTTTGAAGCAATTTTTCTTTTCTTGGTCACTAATTGCAATTTTATCTTCTATATCTGGAATTCTGTCCACACATTGGCTCATTCTGCTGTGTAGACTTTCAGTGAAGTTTCTAATCTCCTGGAAATCTGTTTGCATCTGCTTTATGGATTCCATTTGTTTCCTATGTTGGGATTCCATCATGTTCCTGAGCTCCTCTCTAGATTTATTAATCTTGTCTTGTACTACTAGTACAATCTCTGCTGTTATCTGAGAAATTATTTCTAATTTCATTTTTTCCAGATCCTCTTTTGTTGCCAGTTCAGTGGGTTCAGGTGGTTGAGTATCAGAGTGTTCCATCTCATTTCCCTTTCAGGTTGCTGTAGTTGATCCGGAAGTTTGATTTTGAGACTTGTTTATGTGTCTTCTCATTTTGATGTGGGCTGGGGGGAGAGTGCTGTTGGAGCTCACATGGCTCACTTCCTCTGAGCTGGGAGCAATGGAACTGCAGTCCGGAAGCCCCTTCCTTTGGGCTGGGAGTGGTGCAACAGCAGCCCTGAAGCCACTACGTCTGGGCTGGGAGTAGTGGAATGGTGGTCTGGAACCCCCTTCCTCTGGGCTGGGAGCAGTGGAACAGAGGCTTGGTAGCCACTACCTCTGGGCTGGGTGTGGTGGAATGGCAGCTGAGAAGCCCTTTCCTCTGGGATGTGAGTGATTGAGCAGAGGCCCAGAAGCCCCTACCTCTGGGCTGGGAGCAGTGGAATGGCAATATGTAAAATTTCTATTTTCTTATGTATTATACTTCTCCAGCAGAGGCAGCCAACATATGCTTCACAGGCATCCAATATGAAGATGAATCAATGTGCAAAACCATTTCACATATTCATAGGTGAGTTAAAATGCAGCAGCACAAGCAAGACCACAAACCCCGGCTGGTTCATTTCCCCTCAGGACTGGTTAAGGTTATAATTAGGAACTCAGAAAGATAATTTTATAACATTTTATACAGTGGGGTCTCTTTTGGCAAATATTAGCAGACATAATTAAACTCCACATAACTATGGAATAGTTGAAAACAAAGAACAAAGTTGTTTGCAAAATATGTTTTTGTATACCTGGAAAAATCCAAGAATATCAACAAAATAAGTATCAGACTTAATATGAAATTTTAGTAAATTGGCTGCTTGTGAAATGCAAAATGGGCAAACAAAAATATATTTCCTATATACACTTATAGAAATTATAAAGGAGGGCTGTGGGTTTAGTGCGGTGGTACTGCTGCATGTCTCACAAGTGCAAGGTCCTGAGTTCTATCCCTGGTACCAAAAAAAAAAAAAAAAAAAAGAAGAAGAAAAAGAAAAAGAAAAAAAATAAGTTATTAAGGAGATTTCCATTCACAAAATAATAGAACTTAAGTAAGGAGTTTATAGGTTCTTTTATGAAGAAATAATAATTGAAAATCATTAATGAGGGAAATAGCATAATCCTGATTGGGAATTTTAAAATTTTGAACATATCATTTGTTTCAAAACTACTTTTGCTTAAATATTTCCATTGAGCTTTTGTGTCAGGTCCTCCAGAAAAGAGCAATTTTTAAAAATGTTGATTCTTTATATCTCTTTAATTCCTTTAACCTTGAGGAATGAGAAGTGTCCCAGAAAGAGGAAAGGAAAAATAAAGCTAATATTTGTTGGGCACCTTTACATACTGGTCACTACATTAAGAAATCTACATATTTTGCCTTCTTTAATTGGGACACCACCTCTTTCAAGCAGACAATAACTCCATTTTTAGTTGAGAAATTTAAAGCCTTATGAACTTAAGTAAAATATACTCAAGGTCTCATCACTAATAAGTAGTAGAGGGAACATTCAGCCCCAGGTCATAGAATAAAATTGTGCTCTTTTTCCCCTGTCTTGGTCTTTTCAGAAGTTACCTTCATATGGTTGGACACATTAATTAATGAATATATCATCATATTTTCACCTTTGGAATGGAGCAAGGAATATTATATATCACAGTACTAATTTCATATGGTTAATGTGAGGATGCAGTGATTTGATCCATCTAATAAGTATCTGGGACATTGTAGTCAAAGCACAATTATGCTAGTGATTATTATTACTATATTGGTTACAATTGAATACATGTTGGGAGAATTTTTTCAGATTTTTATCAATGCTACAGTGTTAGAATGGTGTTAACTATTTTGTTTCATACAAATTAGCTTAGCATTTACTATGTGCCAACATTGTTCTAAACATTTTTATATATCATACTGAAAATATGGGAATGAGATAATTTATATATCATAGTAATTATACACATTAGTAACAGTGAGCTACATGAAATTTCCTTTTACATGGTTATGTGTCTAAGCAGCATATTAACTCAAATTCTTATTTTTCACTTCCATTTTGGCAACAATCAATTTATTAACTTATTTGAAATATTTTAGGTTTATTTTCTAATAAAATGTTCATCCAAGTGCATAAATATCTTAAATGGGAAACTGAAAAATTTTAATAAATTTTCCTGTTAAAAATAACCTGCAATTAGTTTCATTGCATTTTCCCTGCTTGCTTCATAAATATACTTAGGAGAATATATCTTATGGCCATAAGAAATCTTACACATACTTGAATTATAATTAAAAGCATTTACTAATAATATTTTAAAAGAAGAACTCACATAACCCCTTTTTGGAGTCAATGGTTCATGTATAACAATAAATAAATCCATAATATGTTGTAAAAAGAGTGAGTTCAACATAAAGTATTGGAAATCCAGTCACCCTGTAAATAATAAAGTGGCACCTAGGGAATCCTAAATTATCCACTATCCCACAGTTTGCTTTCATTGTTACCTTTTGATAAATATTGAGAAATGTGTGTGAGAGGATCATCACAATATAATGTCTATGGTAGAATGGTATTCCTTTACAATTCCATAAAGTACTTACTTTTGAAATCCCCACCATTTATGAGCAGCTCTATATGAAAATGATTTGACTATAAAGACATTTCATAGTTTACTTACTTTGAAATAGATTTCTAATACCACCTGTGATTGAAGAGCTATTTAGCCAGTTTAATATTTGTTTGCTTATCTATTTGCAAACACAATGTACATTTCTGACTTAGCCTTTATGAGAAATAGGGTCATTTTTGTGTTCACTAATGTATTCCCTGATCCAAAAACAGTGTTTCATAACTGTAGGACTTCAATTCCTACTAGTTAAAGGAATTAGTTCTTTCATGTTGGTATACTGGAATTTTCATATTCTAAAACACTGTATTTCACCAACACTTCTACTAAACACCCATGCCTAATTATTCTATCACCATATAATATATCACCATGTTTCAAAATGATTGAACACCTTGGATTTTTCCATTGTGACTTATCATTGTCCTTTTAAGATGGGAAGTTCTAATAAAAAATTCATTTTAAACTTATTAGAAAGACTACTGGACTGGATTACCTAGATCATGATTTCAGTTCTGATTTCACTCACTGTTTGACCTTGTACCCTTATTTGATCATATATGAAATCAGTAGAACAAAATTTTCTAACAGTTTTGTGTACTGATTGTGAAAATCAATGAAAATATAAGATAGCATTGGTATTTGGCTAGCATAAGTCTGACACATAATGGAACTTAAAATTATCTTCTCCCATCTTTTCCACTTTTCCTTTCTATATAAGTCATCATTAGCAATTGGTGCAGAACTGTAAATATGTTGGTATATAACTGACATTTTCAATGAGCCAGCAAGGTTTGTGACCTATTTTTTACCTATTAGTCTACCACCAACCACAGAAATGTACCTTTTTATTCAGATGTAAATTTATAGTAGGAAGATAAATGCACACCTCCTCCTTTGAAACCATGAAAATACTCGTTTCAGGTCCTCAACAAATAAAATAAATCCTTGCTGATGTTATTATTCTCATCTATACAACACCAGCCTTTGGAAAGACAGTGCAGTGCAGTGCAACCATGTGCAATATTGACATTTAGATGATGCTAATTAGACTTTAGTCTGCCATTTACTAGCCAAATGATTGGACAAATCTGTTAACCTCTCAGTCTCAGTTTTCTCATCTTCAAAAAGAGATTATATAATCTATTTAGTTAGACTCTTAAACTATTTGTTTAAATCCATGAAATAATATATATGTAATCATTGCTCTGTGGAAAATATAAACAATCAGAATGTATCTCTGTTCAAAATTAAATTTATATTATTTTTTTGTAATGGTTTCTTTGCCTGTAATGTTTTCAGTTCTTGTCACTGACTACCTTTCATCATTCTTAAAGATTACACTGTCAAATGTAAGCAATTTTAATTTTAGCCACATAATCTCACCATATTACCAAATCTGGTACTCTGGAAATGCATCAAGTGATCAGTTATGTAATTATTTTGTAACATGTATCATTTACTTATTGTAACATATAATTATTTTAATGGTAGCAAAGTTTTACCAAAAGTAGGAAAAGAAACAGGCTCTGCAGAGCAAGTTTGGGCCAGATAAAGTAGGAAAAGAAGTACATCCTACAGCATGAGGGCAGGCCACCATGGAATAGAAAACACTGTGGCCTCTAACTAAAAATTTTAAATGTTATAATTATTATATGTATCAATATAATAATTTCAATGTTTTGATTACTGATATGTGCATAGTATATCTATAGGCTGGAATAAACAAACTAAGTTTCAGGGGATTTTTTTCTTTCTCAAATTATAGATAACTACATTTCAAGATATTATACTTGATATTACAAAATATAACTTGAAAGTAGATATTACCGAGCTCTATAAATTATATATGGTGAAATCCAAAAGAAAGCAAGAGTAGATATTTTTATATCAGATAAAAAAGACTTTAAACCAAAGCAGTACAAAGAGAAAAGAATGTTATGTGATGATAAAAGGACCCAAGAGGAAATAACAATTCTGAATAAATTTATGCTTATTATAGTTAAGATCTAAAATGTCCTCCAAAAGACTCATATGTTCAGAGGTGGGACTTTTAAAAGGTGCTTTGATTATTAATCCATAGGTGAGTTTATATGAATTTAGGATGAAGGCATGTATGGAGGAGTGAGTCACCAGGGATGTTACCTAGAAGGATGTATTGTTGCTTTTGGCTCCTCTCTTCAGTCTCTTCTTCCTTGGTGCCAATGGAATGTGGAGCTTTCCTCTTCGATGCCCCTCCACCATGCCTTCATTCTATTTCTACCATGGAGCCATCTGACCATTCATAAACTGAGATCTCTGAAACCATGAGCCAAAATAAACCCCTCCTCCTTTAAATTTCAGATGTTCAACATCACTAATTATCAGAGAAATGTAAATCAAAACCACAAATAGATAATCACTTTATGCTAGTTGCAATGTCCATTATCAAAAAGACAAAAGATGACAAGTGTTGATGAGGATGTGGAGAAAATGGAATCCTTGCACTCTACTGAAAGGAATACAAATTAGTACAGCAGTTATGGAAAATAGTATGAGGGTTCCTCAAAAAATTAAAAATAGTACTATCTTATGATCAGCAATCTTACTCCTGGTTATATAACCAAACACAAATAAGTCTTTTAAAGAAACATCTGAACGTTCATGTTCATTGCAGCACCCCTCACAATACCCACAAAATGCAAACAACCTGTGTTTATCAACTTATGAATTGATAAATAAAAATTGTACATATACACAATGTGATATGACTTATTCATAAAAAAATAATGAAATCCTCGGGATGGGGATTTAGCTCAGTGGCACCGTGCCTGCCTAACAAGTGCAAGCAAGATCCTGAGTTCGATCCCTGGTACCAAAAAAAAAAGAAAAAGAAATCCTGCTATTTGTGACATGAATAGAAGTGGAGATGGTTATATTAAGTGAAATAACCCAGGCAAAGGCAAATGTTTAATGCTCTCTCTTTAAGGAAATTTAAAAAGTATTATTGAAGATGAGAATACAGTGGTAGTTACTAGAGGCCAGAGGGAATAGTAGTGTGGATTAGAAATTGACCGATGGGGATTAAATTACAGTTAGATTGGCACAAGATTTTTCTTATGTGATATTGCATGTAGGTTGACTATAGATAACCATAACATAATGTACATTTTAAAAGGCTATAAGAAAGGAGTTTGAGAATTTTCACCTTGAAGAAATGATAAATGTTTGAAGAAATAAGTATGTTTAACCTAATTTAAACATTAAAGGATATGTACATGTATCAAAACATTATATGGTATGGCATCATTATTTAACTTTCTCATTTATGTATAAGTTAAAAATAAATTGAAAAATAATATACACATTTGGAATTATATTTCATTTGAAAATATATTTATTGACTTTTTTTCAGACAACAAATAAATTAAACTTACATTATTTGATGATGCTGAAAATGCAATTAGTTTGAAAACTAAAATACTTTAAAAATAAAACAATCGTACAACACATAAAAGCAAAATAGCAAGAGATTGTGCTCAAAAAATCAACCTCATTTTTGTTTAGTGAGCCCATATTTTTATTATTATGAGAGTTTTCTCCATTTAAAATTGTTGCAGTTTTTGAATTATTTTAATACAATTTTGTAAATTGTCAAGCTTTATTTGTAAATCAATGAGCAATACTGTCAAGTTGTCTTTGAATAAAATCCTGGGATCTACAGCACTGGTTTGTAGTCTTTCAGTTTTAGCATAATAATTGATCAAATGTTGATAATTCTTTCTAATATTATGAGTAAATTACTCATGGTAAATAATTTCATAATGCTCTATTACTATATAAGGATTTCATAGAGACTTCAAAATTATATATGCAGGGATTACTAAATTATTGTACTGTAGAAAATAACTGCCAAATAGTATTACCTATCTTCAGCCAGAATCTCTACTTTTCTATTTCAGCATCTATTATCAAATTATTTGCTTGCTTCCTAGAGATAACCAGAGACAGTTATTAGCAAAGTTTTCCTTCATGGAAAAATTCTAAAAGAGAAGATTGAAACATGTTTTTCAGAGCCTTTAAACAAGTAAGAATGTATTTTTTTTTTGTCTTACTACTTTAATGACACATACACAAGTAAAATTCAAAGTGTGGATTATTATAACTATAACCTACAAATGTTTCAGATAAATTCAGAAGTGTGGTAAATTTCATGCAGAAATTCAAATCTTTTGAGTCTTTACTTTTCATTAAGAATAATTATCTAGGGCCAGGGATTTAGCTCAGTGGTTCCACTGCCTGCCTTGCAAGCACAAGGATCCAAGTTCAATCCCTGGTACCAGAAAAAAAAAGAATAAGTATGTAGTTTATAATAAGTATTTTGTATTTTATAGTTTAAGTATTTAGTATTTTAGTATTTAGTATTTATTTATATGCTCAAATGCTTGAACAATATGAATTTTTACCTAATTCCTAAATATGCCAATAGAAAAATAGACATTTTGAAATTCTGTATGTTAAACATACAGAAAAGGTAACCTGTGAAAAACTCATTTAATTAATTTTCACTGAGTGACTATAGCAATACTTCTCATGAAGTAGAGTAGTGTGCATTCGAATCTACCAGAACTTGTTAAATTATAAATTCTGTTTCAATAAGTCTGGTGTGGAGGCTGGGCTTTTGCATTTCTAAGAAGTACCCAGGTGATGCAAATGTTGATCCTAATCACACTTGAAGTGACATGAGACAATATAGGTATTATTATATTAATTGTTTTGAAGGCAAATGCAGGTCATCACATAAGTATCTGGAAGAAAAGTGAGACAATCATCCATATTTTCACTGCATTTTACATTATAGGCAACAGAGGAGTAGGCTGGCTTCTAAATGGACTGGATGCTTTGGTTTCATGGTTTTCATCAAGCAGAATAAAAAAAATGCAGTTTTCAAGACAAGATCGATGATGAACCAGGCTCTATCAAGCATATACATGAGTATGGCTAAATATGTGGTAGTTTGGGTAGCCAAAGGACCTGGGTTATGATTCTGAGCCTAGTTACTAGTCAGGTGAAACTGAACAAGTCTCATTTTTTTCTTAATCTCTGATTTTTATTTCTAATGTGAAGATAACTCATTTCCAGTCACTCACTGAGCACTTCTAACTCCCAGACATGAATCTAAGCATTTTGTATTTATTATCCTATTTTATCTTCATGATTGTATTAGATAGGTTTGTTTGTTTGTTTGGCTTGCTTGTTTTTTCAGTACTAGAAAAAAAGCCCAGAACCCTGTATAATCTAGGGAAGCACTCCACAATTAAGCTGCATTCCTAGCCTGGAAGTGATATATTTATAACATACATTTTTATAGATTAGGAAGTAAGAGGACATGCAAGTGAAATCCTAAAAATGAGAATCGTAGCATGTGATTTAACTGATATTCAAAACCACCCAATTTAACTTCACAGTCTACTCTTAAACCAGCATGCCATATTTCCCTTGAAGGGCTACTGTTAACATCAGAACTAAGTAAGAATTAGAAGCAAAGTTTCAATAGATGGATATCAAAACTTTAAAAAAATGATACTGTAGAATATGGGCAATGTGAGAGGAAAACTGTGGTTGACAGTGAACTCCTAAATTAGGCCCACTTATTTGCCCAAGTGATAGGCAGCCACAGAATACCAAGGCTTTGCACTCAAAGGCATGGCCTTTACTGCAAATTACATGCAGAGAGAAACCAAAGATGCTAGATGAAGTAATTGCTGAGTTGGACACATACTCAATTACTCCCCCAAAATGACTATTCAGATAAATTCCTAATGGAACTCCTTTAAGTGGAAGAAAACTAAAGAGGTATAGAATGAATGTTTTCTCCCAGCAGTAAGATTCTGCCTTTAAGCCTCAGCTAAGAAATATTCAAATGATAAATGTTATACACATTTATTATTAAAAATTTGAGACTCTCAATTATCACATGCTACATTCCTTTCAGCTACCAATTCGTCACTATTCATTAATCATGAGCAATCAAAGAGATCATTGACATGAAGAGAAGCCCATTTAGTATTACACATAATAAAAGTTTACTTAGTTATCAAACTCAAAAATAAAAATCTATTAGTAGAATGTTTTGTACTTAGAGATTATTAAAAGTGACACTTTATATAAATAATTAACATTTCTACATGTTTATACATTTTAATGAATAGCTGTATACTCAAGAAAATATCTTCCTATTGATAGAATTAGAATAAATATTTATCCAATCAAAAAATAGTAAGAATATATGAATTGATAAACAAGAGCCTCAAAACAATGTGAGGAAAAACAGAAAAATGAAACAAAACTAAATCACATACTTTATACATCAAGTTCATATACTTATTGATTGCCATACATAGATCATATAGTTTGGTACTGCGTCACTGAAAAACAACTTGCCAACATCCATTTTAATGTTCCTATTTCCTTCTATATTTTATATATGCCCTTATGCTTATGGCATTATTCCTTTACATACATGAACTTTAAGCCTTCTACTCCCTTTATCTTCTCCTTTTCCTCAAGTCATCATCCACTTTTTAATCATACATTTCTTCCTAGTCAACTCTGACCTTAGAATTCATCTCTTCAACTACTCACACATTAGCATCCTCCTGTCCCTTACCTATGAGTATTTGCATTGATAATGACCTGCAAATCCCAAACCCTGCATGAATCCAAACTGCTAATTCCTCCATTCCCACTCTAGTTCACTCAATTTTGTTACTTTCCACAAATATGAGTATTGATTGCACATTTATGGATGCCAACCACAGTCGAGCTTTCAACAAAGCAAGGCAATTTGTTCAAGTATCCCTGAGAAGGACTTTTTTCTGTTTTCTGTATTGTCATTTCACATTTTCACAATAGTCTATTCATTTCAAAGGAGACTATATGTATCTTGGCAAAAACTACTGAATTTCCTTTATCCCAAGGTGCAAAACTATCTCCACCTATACATAACCATCTTTTATTAGTTCAGTCTTTTACTTTGCTAGATGAATATTTCTGCCTATGCTCTGGCTAACATCCCTTACTATCTCCTATGAAATCTTATTCTATCAGTAGTTTCTCATTATACTATATTTTTTATATATCCTTGTCGATTTTCTCCCTGGTTCTCTTTAGGATAAAAATATTTTTAAATCTCTCCAGTGTTAAAAATATTGAATGCTTATTCTTTCCATGTCTCCTTCCAGCTCCTAGTCTCTCTCTCTACTTTCCTTAACTGTTAACCTTAAAATGTTTTCTATATTATTACTATTTTCTTACCTTCCATTTGCTTTACATTTCCATGTAGTCTAGACTTTGCCTCTACTTCTACAACAAAACTGTCTCCATTGTATTAGAAGAAAATAGACAACAACCTATAATTCAGTACTTTGATGATAACTTAAAAAAGAAGGTTTTTACAAAGATGGTGGGAAAGTATAGGGAAACAACTGTAGACTCCCAGTGCTAGTAACAGTAGGGTCATATTAGCACCCTTAAACCTGATAGAAAAAGAAAAGGAAGCAGTTGCTAAAACCTGGAAAGAGAATATCCGATCCTGACTCTCATCCTTCTCTCAGATCTCTTTCAAGGGCTTCCCAATATTTGAATATATGTCAAAGTCCATAAAATAAATCCATATGCATCACATGGCCAGGTACAATGACCTTCTTTCAAGTCCTAATTCAATCAATATTGGCAACATTTGACATGTTGCTCCCTCGGACTGCCTTAAGATTCTGTTAAATAGGTATTGCTTTCCTTGTTTTCTAGATAAACAAATGGAGTTAAATAAGGTGATTTACTTCAAGTCACAAGGTTAGGGATTGACAGTGCTTACAACCACATTTTAATCCCCAACTCTCTGAACTGAAAAATGTATTTGCTGGTATGCACAGGTATCTTATACCTTATGCTTAAAGCTGGGTTACCTAAATTTGGTTCTCAGTTTAGAAATCTAAGATGACTAAAAGCAACTATCTATGTTGAACATTTATAAAAGTGCCTAGCATTTGCTAAGTACTCCCAAAATGTTAGCTACTATTATAAGACACTAGTCTTGAAGGTTACTGGAACTTGAAAGAGTTAATTGCTTTCTAAAGCCTCAATATTGATTGCTCTCTTTCCTGACCTTCAATTGCTTTTCTGTAGGAAAGTGGAAAAAGAGATGGTGCTGATTCTCATTTCGCATACAGAGCAGATTTTGCTTGAAAAAACTGCAAGATAGTCTCATTAGAAATTCAATATCACATTTGGCTGCAGCCTTACAGACAGATCTTGTCTTTCTGAGCAATCACTTTGCAAGACAATTTGAAAGGCACAATATTTAGTTACTCATTTTTTAGTGATAGAAGAAGGAGGATGCTATAGTTTTTGTTTGTTTTATTTGGTTTTCCTTGGAGGGAAGAACCAAACTGCTTTTAAGAATGTTTGGTGAAAGAATAACATTTCATTATTAAATCAATGTATGGGGTGTTATTTGATATATGGCAAACACACACACATACACACACTCTTTTTCCTAGTGCTCTCTCTGTCCACATACCATGAATGAAGCATCCAATTTTGTGAAAGACTACATAATAAATGGATGTAAAGGTAGCCTATCTCTTTCGTCATTGCCACAGCCTTGGAACATAGTGTGCTCTTCTACCTGCCACCTACTTAGGAAGAGGCACAATTGACTTACCCAGGCATTTGCTTTTCTCCCTTCCTTACATTAACATAAGTGTGTGCTCCTTTTCAAGGTCTTCTCTCAGAGTCTGCTAAAAAACAATGTACTTTTGTTAGCAGTGACAAAAAATTGTGTATTTTTCTTTCCTTTTGTTTTTAATTTAAGAATTAAAACATTTCTTTTTTTTTTAAACAATCTTCCTGGACTAATTCAGCCTTCATTAAAACTATGTGCTTGACAATTCTGGGCAACAGAGACATGGCTGGGGGTATCACAATACCCAACTCGAAGCTATACTACAAAGTTACTGTGATAAAAACAGCATGGTACTGGCAAAGAAACAGACCCGAGGACCAGTAGAACAGATTAGAAGATGCAGAAACAACTTCGGACTTACTCAGCCACCTCATCTTTGACAAAGGAGCCAACTATCCTCACTGGAGGAAAGATACTCTCTTCAATAAATGGTGTTGGAAAAACTGGATTTCAACCTGCCAAAGATTAAAACTATACCCTTATCTTTCACCAAGCACTAAACTAAGATTGAAGTGGATAAAAGATCTAAATATTAAGACAGAAACAATAAACTTGCTGGAAGATAAGTTAGGTAGAACTCTTGAAGATGTTGGCATAGGAAAAGACTTTACGAACAAAACCTCAGTAGCACAGGAACTAGCAGAAAGAATCAACAACTGGGAACTCATCTTATTAAAAAGTTTCTGCACTGAAAGAGAAACCACCAACAGAGCTAAGAGACAACCTACAAAGTGGGAAAAAATTTTTAGCAGCTATAACTCAGACTAAGGGCTACTACCTAGAATACATAAAAAACTGAAAAAAATCAGACCCCCTAACTTCAAAGACCCAATTCAAAAATGGGCAGCTGAAATGAACAGACATTTCTCACACAAAGAAGTAAAAGCATCAAATAAACATATGAAAAAATGTTCAACATCACTGGTCATTTGAGAGATGCACATGAAAACAACACTGAGATTCCACCTCACCCCAGAAAGAGTGGCTGCTATCAAGAAATCAACTAATAACAAATGCTGGCGGGGATGTGGAGAGAAAGGAACCCTTCTCCGCTGTTGGTGGGAGTTCAGACTGGCGCAACCACTATGGAAATCAGTGTGGAGATACCTCAAAGAACTAGAGCTGGAGGTCCCATTTGACCCAGCTATTCCCCTGCTGGGTATTTTCCCAAAAGAATTAAAAGAATCATACCACAGTGATATATGTGCACCCATGTTTATAGCACCACAGTTTGTAGTAGCTAAAGCTTGGAAACAGTCCAAGTGCACATCAACTGGAAACTGGATAAAGAAGACGTGGTTTTTTTTAATAAAATGGAATACTACTCAGCCATAAAGAATGAGAAACTAGAGTCATTTATAGCTAAATGGATGCATATTGAGGCCATACTCTTAAGTTAAATAAATAAGACACACATTGTAAATACTGAATGGTTTCTCTAGTGTGAGAAACTGAGACTGTAAATAAGGATTAAAGAGATTAATAACTAATAATTGACACTTTGAAACAGGAAAAGGTCCAAAGGTATAGGGGTGGTGGGAGGAGATTGGGAAAGGAATTAATGGAAAGGAAAAATTATGAGAAAAAAAAGGAAACGAAATCTATGTAAATAGGGAAGGGTGGAGGGGTGAAGGGCACACAGGTAATGGGGAAAAAATAAGAACCAAGATACATCATGTACAGGTACAAGCACCCAATGATAAATGTAAATGTATTGTATACCTAAAATGTACCAATAAAATAATTTAAGCAAAAGAAAAAAAACAACTATGTGCTTGACTATAACTCATCTCATTTTTTTTTAATATCATCACCTCCTCTTATTTCTTTCTCTCTCTTTAGGCTCATAAACTGGAATCAAAACACTCAATTCAAAAATATTTATTGCTCACTTCCATAGTGTCTTCTACATAGCCAAGAGGATTCAGACCCACTGCCTACCTTGAAGGAGCTTATACTTGAAGAAAATGGGTTGCCATTTATGTAGTAACTTCATCCCATAAAATCAGTAAAATAAGTCTTCTTGAATTCAGACAGAGGCAAACCTAGAACACATAATTAAACTTTCTAGTTTTAATTCATGAGAAAACATCAACCAAACCCAATAACAATATAAGGCTTTCATAAATTGAATCAGTATCATATTATAATCAGCTAGGAACAGATAATTTTTGTTTGCTTTGCTTAGAAATTCAAAAATGCCACCATGATTGTTCCTTCTATTTAGATGAAGGAAGAGAATACAAGAGAGATGTGGTAACACTTATTTTGATATCCCTCTGAATTTTGGCTCAATTCAACTTTTCATAATTAGAAAGAAACTTCTTCCTCTCTACTAAGATTGTTTTCTTTCATACATAAAGATGACATTTAGTTCCATATTAAGAGTGATTCAAGGAGGTTGGATGAGGAATTGGATGGAGGTACATGGATTCTCTACACTTTTTCTCAATAACTCTTGTAATCAAAAGCATATATTGTTGTTTAAATTGCTGTAACAAATTAGCAATGGTAGAACAAAATGGAGATGGACTTTTAGAGATGGGAAAAGGGTATGGAGAAGGGGAAGAAGGGAAAGGAGAAAGGAAAGGACAGTAAAAATGATGAAGATGAGATATGTATATGTACTGATTCCTCAAAATGAATGTAGTCATGATGTATAGAAACATACTAGTAAAAATATATTTTTTAAATCAATAAAATGATAGTTGCTGTAACTATATACTGAAGTGAAGATAACTAGTTCAATGGAAAAATAAATTGAACAACTTCTAGAATTGGATCCAGATTAAAAGCATGAAAATTTCTTTGATACAAATCATCTTATTGTCATTTAAAAATTTTGCCAGGCTTCAATTTCTCTTATCTCTTAGATATCAAGTTATCTTCTTGCTGCACTGGGTCTCTTCCATTCCAGCAAGAGACAGTATGATGTATACTAATAACTCCCAGTTGAGACATTTTATGTATGAAAAACTTAATATTCTTCTCCTTGAATTATTGCATTTCAAAGAAAGATTTTTGAAAGTTTAACCTGATACTTTAATGCTATATATGAACTGGTGGTTTGTCCTTAGGTTTAATCCTTATGCTCTTGTTAGCTCTGTAATCTGAAAGTTAGTTAGGCTGAAAAGTTAAAAAAAATTTTTTAAAGTTAAAATTCTTAATCCTTGTGAGCTAGACAAATGAGTTGGTGAATGCAATTAATTTTTGCCTTATCATTTCTTCATAGAGTGAGGACGACCAGTACATGTCAGACTTGTCTGAAATTCAGACTTTCTGCTTACTATTGTATTAACTATAAGAGGGTCCTCATCAATACTTAAAGGTCTCTTTCTATATATTGCATTGGCACTAAAGTTTTGAACTTTTAAAAAATTTTATTTAATTAGTACATGTGTGTAGTCCATAATGTTTACATTCCTTGTGGGCAGTTGATGGATTTATATCACACATGTTAATTCCTTTTTTCATCCCCTTTACTGTTCCTCTCTCCCCTATCCACCCATCTCCTTATCCTCATGCTTTTCTGTTTGTTTCTGTACAAGTTTGCAGTGCATAATATTTACATTCCTTGTGCGGAATTGGTACATTTTCCTAACACATCCCAATTCATTTATCATTCTCTATCCCTTCCCTCCCTTCCTCTAGCTTCCATCTCTTGATCCTCTTCCTGTCTGAAAAAGATCTATCTCCCTATATCTTATTATCTGCCTTTTATTTTGTTTGTTCTTATATGCATATATGATTGTAAATGTTTGCAAAACTCCACTTTTTACCATTTGACATGTGCTCTTATATTTTCTATTCTATTTTACTGTATTTTGAAAGTAATATAATTGCATACTAAATTGATTGCACAACCTACTAATAGTATCAATTCACATTTTTAGATGAGATTGGGTGCATTCGGAGTGGTATAGCTGTAGGCAACTCACATTTTTAAAAGAATTGATAAAATAATATAATGTAATTCCACACATACTACAACTACCTCTTTGCTTGCACTCATTCTTCTGAATCATGAGATCTACCACAAACTTGCCCAGTGTATCACGTATTTCTGTCTAGAAACTGAAGACACTTCCCTAAGTACCTGACTCATTACTATGGAATCAAGAGGAAAAAAGCTAAAGTTGTTAATTACAAGGAAAATGGTCACAAAATTGTTCTTTGCAACTTGCCATAACATTTTTAGAAATGGAGACTAATGAAACCTGCTGAGCCTGGTTTTTACTGCTGCGTTCCTATCAGTATTCTGGTCTTCTGAGTTCCAACCAGAATCTCCTATCAACCTCAGCTCATAGCATTCTAGGGTTGTTTCTCCAGCCAGTATCTCCAAACCATTACAAACTTCTCCCACCAGCCAGTTCCAAAGGCTTCTGAAACACATGGTCAGGTAGTTACAGCAATGAAAGAGCTGCCAGTAAAATAATAATGTATTTTAGTTACTTTCTCATTGCCAAGACAAAATGCCTGACATCCACAAGTTAAAAGAGGAAAGGTTTTGCTAAGTAGTTTGTAGAAGTTTCAGTCCATAGTTGGCTAGTTCCAAGACAAGGTGACGTAGTAGAAGGGCATGGCAGAGGAGAAACAGTCCATGGAATGACAGGCAGGAAGCAGAAAGCCTGACTTCTTTTTTTCATTTTTATTCCATTCAAACTGCAAGCCTATTTTTTGGTGCCACCCACACCCACGGTGGGTTTTCCCTCTTTACTAAATCCATTATCCACATGGAGAACTATGTTAAATCACCCATGATCCAGTATCACACACCCAAAATTCAGTCACTCCCAAAATCCCCACTTATGAGTACATAAGGCTTTGTGGGAGGGACATCTAGATATAGCCAAAATATCTGGCCTTTTCTAAAATCTAAAATAAATGGAATCATGGAAGATGTAGTCTTTTGTGTCTGGCTTCTGTAATGCAGAACATTTTGAAGATTCACCTAAGTTGTTGCAAGTTATTGCCAACAGGTAGTGGAATGTATGGATATAACCCAATTTTAAAAATCTACATCTATTTCCTATTGACAAACAATTGGGCATTTTGTAGTTTGTGATTGTAATGAATTGTGTTGCTATGAACATTTACATAACACCTTAGGATAGACATATATTTGCTTTTCTTTTTTGTAACTACCTAGGAGTACAATGGCTAGATTTTATGGTAGGTTTAAGAAACTGACAAAGTTTTTATTACATTGGATAGACCGTTTCTCATTCCAACTTTCAATGAACAACTGTACCAAAAGCTCCTCATCCTTGCCAAAACTTGCAATTTCCAGTTTGTTCAACTTTAACCATTATAGTTGTGATGAATTGCTTGTCAATTTGAGTGTGAATACCCAGCTGAATTGAATCAGCATGATTCTGGCTGACAAAAATCTGCTTTAAGAAGGACAGTTCTCAGAGTACTATAAAAGGGAGAACAGGAAGGAAGAATTTCAGCTGATTTTCCTCATAAGACCTTTATTGTGACTGGTTTTCCTTAAAGGAACTTTAGCTGTTCTCTTGGGAAGATGTCCTTGTCATCACCAAGGATGGCTGCTGTTCTCTTCAGAAGAGCTCCAATGTTGTTCACCTTTGCCTTGGGCATCAGTTCTTTGCTTTCGTTGCAGATTCTTCACCTTCCAACACTGGCCTTTTGGCCTGGCAGTACAGACTCTAGCTTCTAGCACCAACTCTTCAACCTCCCTATGCAGACTCTTCAGTCTTTAATCATGGATCCTTTCACCTCCTAATAAGGATACATAGGAAATATTGCCTTGGGCTCCAGGCCTTCACCTAGATCCTTCAGATCTCTATCACTAGGACAGATCTTTTCCACTCTTTTACATTTGACTCTGTTGGCAAACATTGTAGGCCAATCTTGCAAATTGCTGTGTCCTGCACTAAATCTGATTCAGAGCACGTCCAGTCTTTTGAGGAGCCTTGCCTTGGCCCTGCAAGCTCTTGTAAGCACTGATTGATATGGGTTATACATAGTACTATCTTATTTTTATTTTTCTACTTCTATTATTAGAGAGAAAAAATAAACCTGTGTACTTATTTATTTATTTGAAACAGGGTATTGGTATGTAGTTCAAGCTTGCCTTAAACTCACTCTGTACCCCCGGCTGGCCTTGAATTTGCAGCGATCCTCCCACCTCAGCCTTGTGATTCCTGGCATTACAGGTATGTGCCACCATCCCTGGATACAAATTTTATACTGAAATCATTGAGTGCATTTATTTCAGTTAGGACAAAGTCTAACCAGATGGCAAGGCACACTGCTAAATCATTATTCTAAATCTCTTCCTCTATATGATGTAATGATCCTGAACCCCTAAAGATACATTGATGTCCAATACACTTTTTTGAACATGGTGACATTATAATTTAAACATTTTGCAGGAATGCAGTAAATGCTTTATGTGCTATTTAAGAATATGAGTTTTTCAATTTTGAGAAGCTTAAGCTTGGTACAATAAACTAAAACAAAACCATAATAAAACAGGAAAAAAATGAAAGCTACCTAAGAATTCTATTTTCTGATGAAAACACTATCCACACTGAGAAACTTTATGATTAAGGGAAATATAGAAGATGAGGCTGGAAAGAAAGGTGGGATCCCAAAATGGTATTTGACCTTAAGTGTTATATCCAGGAACCAAAATATAAAATGACTTTTACTTATTTGTGTGTGTATGTATGCCTATGACTTCACGTGCTGTTCTCCATTTACTTGTCTGCTACTTCCTTTACCCATTTAATAAGTGTTTAGTAAATCTCCTATTGAAAATTATCCTCTATGTCTACTCATGTTTTACAACTTGTCTTTGCTATTTGTCTCAGCTTGCACATTACTTTCTCTCAGAAGCTATTCTTGACCCAACTACTCAGCCTCAATTTTGAGTTAGATGGTCTTCTTTTCTGATTCTAGGGCCACCTATACTTAGCCCATTACCTCTACCTACATTGTTTACTTTATATTGTGATGAAACATTTAGTTGTCCATTTTTTCTACAGGGGAGAAATTCTTTAAAGTAGAGACAAAATCCTGTCTATTTTACACCATCTACACCAGGCACAAATCCTTAGTATGGACATGTATGTCCTTTCCTTTTGTGTAACTACCTAGGAGTAAAATGGCTGGAGATGTGTAATGGCTGATAGGTGTGTAAGTAACAAAACTACTATGTGGTGAGTACTCAATAAATGTTCATATAATGAACTCATGATTTCTACTTCTATCTGATTCATTCATTTTGATAGTGATCTTCAGTGTCTTGCACAGCCATGGCTAATATTGAAATTTCAAGCAGTCCATGTGTAGACATTCTTTGGATAAAGTGGCAGCTAGTTATATTCTTATCAATGAATTGACCTATCACCATATCCTACTCCATTCTCTCTAATGTATAATGTGATGTTTAAGCTTAATTGTGTTAACTTGACTGACTTGGGAGCTGCTAGGGAATTAGTAAAGCACACTTCTGTGTATGCCTGCTATATGGCCTCTGGCCTCCTCCTCTCTGGCACTATTCCCTTGCTCTTCTTTCTGGTTACCATGAACTTAGCATCATTACCTGGCCTCACTGTTCATAAGGTAATTAAACTTCTGTTTTCCTAAATTGTGAGTGTTGGGTATTGTGACCCAGTGATGGCAAAGCTAACATATATATGCCTTTTAAATGTCTATGGTAAATACCAAAGTTTCTCCAGTGTGAGAAACTGTAAGTTTAAACGAGGATCAAAATGTATAATACAATGTGAAATGGGAAGAAAAAGTCCAAAGGGGAAGGGGAGGGGGAACTGGGAGGGTTAGGGGAAAGGAAAGAAGGGAAAGGAAAAAATATGAGAAAAGGAAAAAAATGGAAACAAAGTGTTAATAGGGAGGGGTGGAAGGGTTGAAGGAAGGGGAGGGGAATGGCCAAAAATAAGAACCCAGAGGTATCATGTAAAGGTACAAATTCCCAATGATGAGTGTCATCATACTGTATACCTAAAATGTACCAATACAATTGAATAAAAATGTCTATAGAATTATACTACAGCAACACTGTTCACTCACTCTCAGAAAGAGAGACATGTGAGTCAAGGATCCTATAAGTGTGAGATGAGGAAATTTTATGGGATCCAGAAAACTTTCCTTGACTAAGCCCTTTCTTTCCTCTATTCAAGGGTCTCGAACCCCAGGCTACAAGTCTGGTCCTTGGCCTGTTAGGAACCAGGGTGCAAAGTAGGAGATAAATGGCACACAAGAGAGAGAAGCTTCATCTGTATTTACAGTTGCTTCCCATAGCTGACATTACTTCCTGAGTTCTGTCTGCCTTGCAGATCCATGGTGGTATTAGATTCTTATAGGAGCATGAATTATCTTTTATAAACCTAACCCTGATGCCAAAAATATTGGGGAAATCTGCTCTATAGGCACATGTTTCCAGGTGCTATTTTAGGACATGTGTGTCATCCAGTTTGTGCCCTTCAATTGATTGTATTTGTGTATATAATGTTTCCTCAAATTAGCAGCTTAAAATGAAGGAATATGAAGGAAACAGAAATGTAATGTTTTCCTACATTTTCTTTTCTGCATATTCAGTGCACAACAAAAGTCATTGTCTTTCTATGTGAAGTCTTTTGGATGACTGCTCCTCTCATGTAGGCAAAAACAAAACAAATAAAAATGGAAAAATAAGCTAACATTTGAAATTTTTATGATGAAGAGAAAAATTTTGAAAAAAATTCATTAAAAAACTGAAATGGTGTCATGTTCATGCATTAGGGTACAGATGTAATAAATAGCTAGAAAAAAATATTACTCCTAAACTTCATCAAACTACAACTAGCAACTTGCTATAACAAGTATGTTTCATAAGTTATCTTTAAAATATATTTTCTCAGTATTAACATAGTTGTGTAAGAAGTAGAACTAATTTTGTCTTTCAAATAATTATATTTTAAAACAGGATTCATGTTTTATTTGAACATGGCTAAGAAACAATGTGTGATATGGACCACTTCAGGTGGCTGCATTTAAAAATATCATAAAAATAAAGAAATAATTGATAAGCTAAGGAGAAAACTGAAAAGTAAAAACTCATCTAAGAGTTTTTAAATAATTTTATGGCATAATGAAAAAATGAATAAATATCTCAATAAAATGGTATTTAAAACAAACCAAGGAAAAGCCATAACCCAACAGAGAAAAAATTACATCTATCTATGCATGCAATTACTGGAAAGGCAAAGAAATGAAGAAAATTTAAAGAAAAGCCTGTAGATTAATGATAACAGGAAATAGTCTAAAAACAAGTATACAAGGTTGGGAGACACAACAAACAAAACTTGGGTTGGATAATCCATTATAGTTCCTTAATGTTAGTAAGAAAATGGTGACATGGGGCCGGGGATTTAGCTCAGTGGTTCTGCCACCTGCCTTGCAAGCGCAAGGACCTGAGTTCGATCCCCGCTACCAAGAAAAGGTTCTGAGATAAAGGTGACATTTGAGCAAAGGGAAGAAAAAATATTCAAAATCCCCCCCTTAACTTGCTCAGGCATCCATGTGAGTTATTCCTACACATATGATATTAAACCAAGAAGTAAATCACAATAAAAATAGTGGGAGGATGAATAAAACCTCTTACACATGATTTTATTCATTTATTATTATTATTATTATTTGGTACCGGGGATCAAACTCGGGTCCTTGCGCTTGCACAGCAGGTGGCGAAACCACTGAGCTATATCCTGGGCCCAAAACTTTCTTTCTATTTTTTTTTTTTTGTACCAGGGATTGAACTCAGGACCTTGTGCTTGCGAGGCAGGCGGCGGAACCACTGAGCTAAATCCCTAGCCCTTCTTACACATGATTTTAGAGAACATTCATTATCTCATTCTTCATCTTTATTTCAGAAATTAAGAAATAGCCCCAAATGGAATAAATACTTTGCAGAGAAAACTGAGTGGCATAACATGGATGTCATCATGTCTGACTCAAAGTGTTATACTTGGCCCATTTTACATCATTGTCCCTCAAGAAGTACAGAAATCTTCCTCTATGATAAATACATTGCATATGCTTGTCTGTATTTATTTTTAAGAAAAAGATTGAGGCCTTGAATTTCACACCATACAAAAGAAAAACCATAACTGAGGGCTGACGAAAAGAAAGAATACAATGAAGCATAAAGGAAAAACTAAGGCATAGATATTGATATCCTAGTTTGAAGAAATCTATCTTTCAATATACTATATTGGACTAATATCTATTTTCCACATAGAGCAGTCCAGAAAACCAATTTTGTGAAGGATGCTGAAGAATCATTTTAAAAATATTGCTGTTTTGAGCCTCTTAAAATATTTTATTTTGTATTAAATTCTTTTATTGGTACATTGTAGGTATACAACACAATTACATTGCTCATTGGGAATAGTACCTTTATATAAGGCATCTTTGTTCTTAATTTTTCCCCATTCCTAGCCCTCCCTTCACGCCCTCCACCCTTCCCTATTTACAAAGACTTTATTCCCATTTTTTCCATTTCTCATCATTTTTTCCTTTCCCTTCTTTCCTTTCCCCTACCCCTCCCACTACCCCTACCGCTTTGGACCTTTTCTTCCTATTATACATTATCAATTATTGATTCTAATAATTGGTACATTTTAGGTATACAGTATAATGACATTCATCATGGGAAATTTGCACCTTTACATAGTCTCTCTTGGTTCTTATTTTTCACCCTTGCCCAGCCCTCCCTTCAACCCCTCCAGTCCTCCCTATTTACAAAGATTTTGTTCCTATTTTTCCATTTTCTCATACTAATCCCATTCCCTTCTATCCTTTCCCCTACCCCTCCCACTTCCTTCCCCTTTGCCCCTTTTCTTCCTATTTCACATTACCTATTATACATTTAGTCCTTATTTACACTTTCAGTTTCTCACACCAGAGAAACTATTTGGTATTTACACATGTGTGTAATATTTATTTCGCTTAAGAATATTGCCTCAATGTGCATCCACTTAGCTATAAATGTTTCTAATTTCTCATTTTTTATGGCTGAGTAGTACTCCATTTTATTAAAAAACCACATTTTCTTTATCCAGTCTCCAGTTGATGGGCATTTGGGCTGTTTCCAAGTTTTAGCTATTAAAAACTGTGCTGCTATGAAAATGGGCACACATATATCATTGTGGTATGATTCTTTTAATTCTTTGGGGAAGATCCCCAGCAGTGGAATATCGGGGTCAAATGGGACTTCCAGTCCTAGTTCTTTGAGGTATCTCCATACTGATTTATCTCCATACTGATTTCCACAGTGCTTGCACCAGTCTACACTCCCACCAGCAGTGGAGCAGGTTCCTCTTTCCCCACAGCCCTGCCAGAATTTGCTATTGGTTGATTTCATGATAGCAGCCATTCTTTCTGGAGTGAAGTGGAATCTCAGCATTGTTTTCATTTGCACCTCTCGAATGACCAATGATGTTGAACATTTTTTCATGTATTTATTTGCTATTTCTACTTCTTTGTCTGAGAAATGTCTGTTCATTTCAGATGCCCATTTTTGGATTGGGTCTTTAAATTTGGGAGGTCTGATCTTTTAAAGTTCTTTATAGATTCGAGATAGTAGACCTTTGTCTGAGGAAGAGCAGGTGAAGATTTTTTCCCACATTGTGGGTTGTCTCTTCACACTGCTGGTGGTTTCTCTTTCTGTGCAGAAGCCTTTTAATAAGAAGAGATCCCACTTGTTGATCATTTGTGCTAGTTCACAGGCAACTGAGGTTTTGTTCATAAAATCTTTTCCTACACCGATGTCTTCAAGGGTTCTACCTAACCTCTGTTCCAACTGGTTCAGAGTTTCTATTTTAATATTTAGGTCTGTAATCCATTTTGATTTTAGTTTAGTTCATGGTGAGAGATATAGGTCTAGCTTTCATCTTTGGCAAGTTGAAGCCCAATTTTTCCAGCACCATTTATTAAAGAGGTTACCTTTCCTCCAGTGAGGGTGTTTGGCTCCTTTGTCAAAGATGAGATGGCTGAATGTGTCTGGCCTTGTTTCTGCATCTTCTAATCTGTTCCACTGGTCCTCAAGTCTGTTTCGTTGCCAGTACCATGCTGTTTTATCACAGTAGCTTTGTAGTATAGTTGCAGGTTGGGGATTGTGATACACACTGCCATGTCTCTGTTACTTAGAATTGCTTTTGCTATTCTGGGTCACTTCTTGCTCCAAATGAATTTTTGGATTGTTTTCTTGAGGTCTATGAAGTATGCTGCTGGGATCTCATTTGGAATTGCATTAAATCTATATAGCAGTTTTGGAAGTATGGCCATTTTCACTATATTAATCCTTCTTACCCAGGAGCAGGGGATGTCTGTCCATTTTCTGATATCATCTTCAATCTCTCTTTTCAGAGTGCCATAGTATTCAGAGAAGAGTTCTTTGATTTCTTTTGTTAGGATGATTCCTAGGTATTTCAGTTTTTTCGATGCTCTTATGAAAGGAATTATTTGCCCTATTTCTCTCTCAGTGAATCTGTCATTCGTGTAGAGGAAAGCTATTGATTTTTGTGTGTTGACCTTGTAACCAGCTACTTGACTGAATTTGGTTATTAAGTCTGGAAGACTTTTGATGGAGTTCTTGGGGTCTTCTGTATAGAGTATCATGTCATCTGCAAATAATGAAAATTTGACTTCTTCATTACCTATCTTTATTTCTTTTATTTCTTTCTCTTGTCTAATTGCTGTGGCTAATGTTTCCAGAACTATATTGAACAAGAGTGGTGATAGTGGACATCCTTGTCTTGTTCCTGATTTGAGTGTGAAGGATTTCAGTTTTTGACCATTTAGTATGATATTGGCTGTTGGTTTTTCATAGATGGCTTCTATCAGTTTGAGGTAGAGACCATCTATTCCAATTTTTTGTAGGGTTTTTATCATAAATGCATGTTGGATTTTGTTAAATGCTTTTTCTGTGTCTATGGAGATAATCATATGGTTTTTGTCCTTGGCTCTATTGATATAGTGTATTACATTAATTGATTTTCATATATTGAACCATCCCTGCATCCCTGGGGTGAATCTCACTTGATCGGAGTGTATGATCTTCTTGATTATCTTCTGCATTCTGTTTGCCAGTATCTTATAAGGATTTTTGCATCTATGTTCATTAGTGAGATTGGCCTATAGTTCTCTTTTTCAGTTGGGTCTTTCTCTGCTTTGGGGATCAAGGTGCTGCTTGTTTCCAGGAATGAATTTGGGAGTATTGCTTCCCTTTCAATTTCATTGAAGAGTTTCAACAGTAGTGGCAGCAGTTCCTCTCTAAATGTCTTGTAGAATTCAGCAGTGAAGCCATCGGGGCCCGGGATTTTCTTACTTGATAAGTTTTTAATTACATTTTCAATTTCATTGGTAAATATTGGGTTGTTCAGAATTTTTAGGTCTTCTTCGTTCAACTTTGGTAATTCATATGTATCTAGAGATCTGTACATTTCTTCTGTGTTTTTCCATCTTATTGGCGTATAGGTTCTGGAAGTAGATATTGATGATCCTCTGGATTTCTGCTGGGTCTGTTGTCATTTCACCCTTTTCTTTCCTAAATGCTTGGATTTGGGCCTTTTCTTTCCTTTTTCTGACAAGGTTCCCTAAAGGTTTGTCAATTTTGTTGATTCTTTCAAAGAACCAACTCTTGGCTTCATTGATTTTTTGTATCATTCTCTTAGTCTCCATTGCACTGATTTCTCCTCTGATCTTTATAATTTCCTCCTTTGTATGAGCTTTGGGGTTGTCCTGCGCTTCTTTTCCTAGAAGTTTGAGGTGCAACATCAGGTTGTTTAATTGGGCTCGTTCTCTTTTCCTAATATGCATATTCACTGCTATGAATTTCCCTTGTAAGACTGCTTTCATTGTGTCCCATAGATTCCGATATGTTGTATTGTCATTGTCATTTAATTGAAGGAACTGTCTGATTTCTTCTTTAATTTCCTCTGTGACCCATTGGTTATTCAGAAGTATGTTGTTCAATTTCCACATGTTTATGAAATTTTTTGAGTTTCTTTTGCTATGGATCTCCAATTTCATCGCACTATGGTCTGATAATATACAGGGGATAACTTCAATTCCTTTGCACTTACTTAAACATGTTCTATATGTGAGTACGTGGTCTATTTTTGAGAATGACCCATGTGCAGCTGAGAAGAATGTGTATTCTGATTTTGTGGGGTGGAAGACTCTGTAAACATCTGTTAAGTTCATTTGTTCAAGAGTTTGATTGAGTTCTAGTATTTCATTACTTATTTTTAGTCTAGTTGATCTCTCTATTTGTGACAGTGGACTGTTGAGGTCCCCCACTACAATTGTATTAGTGCATATATGACTTTGCATGTCCATTAGTATTTGTTTTATATAGTTGGGTGCACTAATGTTTGGTACATAGATATTTATGATTGTCATCTTTTCCTCTTGGATTCTTCCCTTTACAAGGATGTAGTGTCCTTCTTCATCTCTCTTAATCAGTGTTGGTTTGAAATCTACTTGATCTGCCAAGAGGATAGCTACTCCTGCTTTTTTTCGGGTTCCTGTCACATGGAGTATTGTTTTCCACTCTTTAACTTTCAGTCTATGAGTTTCCTTTTGAATGAAGTGTGTTTCTTGTATGCAGCATATTGTTGGATTTTGCTTTTTGACCCATTCTGCCAGTCTATTTCTTTTGTTTGGTGAATTGAGATCATTAATGTTGATGGTTATAACTGAAATGTATTGACTTGTAATTTCCATGTCTTTTTCTTTTTGTTGGGTTCTCCCCCTTTACATTTAATTTCTTGTCATGCCAGATGGGTTCATTCTGCTTTGCTTCCTGGGGTTGTGATCCTCAATGTCTGTTCCTAGGATATTGTGTAAAATTCTTTGGAGTGCTGGTTTGGTATTCCCAAAGTTCCTAAGGTGCTCTTTGTCGTGAAAGTATCTTATTTCTCCATCCATTTTGAAAGATAGTTTTGCAGGGTACATCAATCTGGGTTGGAGGCTGTTTTCTTTTAGGGCTTGGAATATGTCACACCAAGCTCTTCTTGCCTTGATGGTTTGTATTGAGAAGCCTGCTGTGATTCTCATGGGCTTTCCTTTGTATGTGATTTGTTTTTTTCTCTGACTGCTTGGAGAACTTTGTTCTTCTGTTGTGTTTCTGTAATCTTAACAGGTATATGCCTATGTGTAGATTTTTTTGATCAAGGCTATTTGGAGTCCTATATGCCTCACTTATCTGTATGTCAAGCTCTTTTCCCCTGCTTGGGAAGTTTTCTGCCATTATTTCTGTGAAGAGATTTTTTTATGTCATCTCCACTCTCTCCTGTTTCTTCATTGAGCCCAATCAGTCTTATGTTATTCTTCTTTGCATCATCTAGCAGCTGCTGGATTGATTTCTCATGTTCCCTTATAAGCAATTTTTCTTTTCCTGGTCACTAATTGCAACCTTATCTTCTATATCTGAAATTCTGTCCTCACATTGGCTCATTCTGCTGTGGAGACTTTCAATGGAGTTTTTCATGTCCTGGAAATCTATTTGCATCTCTTTTATGGATTCCATTTGTTTCTTATGTTGGGATTCCATCATGTTCCTCAGCTCCTCTCTATATTTATTAATCATGTCTTGCACTAGGGGCACAATTTCTCCTGTTATCTGAGAAATTATTTCTGATTTCATTTTGTCCAGATCCCCTTTTGTTGCCAGTTCAGTGGGTCCAGTTGTTTGAGTATCAGAGTGTTCCATCTCATTTCCCTTTGGGGTTGCTGTAGGTGATCTGGAAATCTGGTTTTGAGACTTATTTATGTGTTTTCTCATTTTGATTGGAGTGGGGGGCTATTAGCGCCTGTACAGATTACCTCCTCTGAGCTGGGTGAGGTGGGACACAGGCTGGGACCAGCTGTAGGGATGGTGACCCAAAAGCCCTTTCCTGTTGGCTGGGAGCAGCCGGAGGGATAGTGGCTGGGAAGCCCCTTCCTCTGGACCAGGACCAGTGAGATGGTGGCTCAGAAGCCCCTCCCTCTGGTCCGGGAGCAGGGGGACAGAAAGTGGCCCAAAAGCCCTTTCCTCTGGGCTGGGAGCAGCAGGAGGGATGGTGACTGGGAAGCCCCTTTCTCTGGACCATGAGCAGTGGGACAATGGCTCAGAAACCCCTATCTCTGGGCCTGGAACAGTGGGACTCAGTACCTTGGTCTGGTGGTCTGGTGTCCTCTGCGTCTTTGTAGTGTGGAATCAAGTGGCTGCCTGTCTGCAGTGGGATGATTCGGTGTCTTCCATGTGACTCAGGACCTCAGTAGGGCATGCACAGACCTGCCTGTTTGCAGAGGGCTGATTCAGCGTGTTCTGTGTGACTCAGGACCTCAGTAGGGCATGGGCAGACCTGCCTGTCTGCAGCAGGCTGATTCAACGTGTGTTCCATGTGACTGGGCACCTAGGTAGGGTGTGGGCAGATCTGCCTGTCTGCAGCGAGGTGATTTGGCATCTTCCACAGGACTCAGGACCTCGGTAGGGCGTGCACAGACCTGCCTGTCTGCAGCGAGCTGATTTGGCATGTGTTCCGCATGACTGGGTGCCTCAGTAGGGTGTGGGCAGACCTGCCTGTCTGCAGCGAGGTAATTTGGCATCTTCCGCACGACTCAGGACCTCGGTAGGGCATGCACAGACCTGCCTGTCTACAGCAGGCTCTTAAAATATTAACTTACCTAACATGTTCTAGTTTTCTGTTATAATGTAAGTCATATCTGACTTCTTTAGAGGCCACTCCTTTGTACAAAATGAGGGCCATTATTATTATCTAATAAAAGAGCCAAAACCAAATAATTGGTTTAAAATCATAAGGAGAACTGGTTAGTTTCAGAATAGTTCAAGGAATTTCATTCCTTTCCCATTGGCTTCTATTCCTTAAGTGGTCTTATAGATACCATTCAACACAGAGGTCTTCCTCAACTTCCTAGTCTATAAAAACACCCCATCACTTTCTGACTCTTAAACTGCTTTTTTTTTCCTTCATGGCACAGTTTACAATTTTTGTTATATTTCTATCTGTCTTTTCTTTTTAACAACATACCATAAGCTCCATAAAGGCAAGTAATATATTATTGCTTACCACTATATAAACAATACCTAGAACATATAGTGCCTGGTGCGTTATATAGCTGGAATTCAACTGTTTTGTTCAAACTCTAGGCTCTGTATCAGTACCAGCAACATCAACAGTCCCCTGGAACTTGCTAAAAGGCAAAATGTCAGGCTTCACCCAAGACTAACAAAAGACCAACAATCTGTATTTCATATTTTTATAAAATTTATTGAAACAATTTAGATATAATGATCACCTTCATCATATGAAATGTGTTCCTGCATATGATATATCTTTATTCTTATTTTTTCCATTACCCTTTTCTCCCTTCAACCCATCTTCCCCTCCTTATTTACAAAAGCTTCGTTTCCATCATATCTTTATTTTCTTGAGTTTTTTTCCTTTTCCCTTCCTATCTTCCCCCTTCCACCTCCCTAGTGCATTGTCCCATTGGAACATTTTCTTCCTATTTCATAATGCATATTATAAATTTTTGTCCTTATTTACACTTTCTTACATGAGAGAAACAATGTGATATTTACACATATATGTCTGATTTATTTCACTTAAGTGTGTGGTCTCAATGAGTGCCCATTTACCTATAAAAGAATCAAGTGTATCTTTACAGCTGAGTATTACTCCGTCACATAAAAAAACACATCTTTGTTATCCTTTCATCAGTTGGTGGGCAATTGGGTTGTTTCCAAGATTTAGCTATTACAAATTGTGCTGCTATAAACATGGGTGTGGATATACCACTGTGGTATGATGCTTTCAATTCTTTTGGGAAGATACCAAGAAGGGGGATAGCTGGGTCAAATGGAACCTTTAGTCTTAGTTTTTTGAGGAATCTCCACATTGATTTCTACAGTGAGTGCACCAGCCTACACTCCCACCAAGAGTAGAGAATGGTTCCTTTTTCCCAACAGGCCCCACAAGCATTTGTTATTGGTTGATTTATTAATAATATTCATTCTTTCTGGAGAAGGAGTCGCAATATTGTTGTAATTTATATCTCTTGAGTGACTAGTGATGTTGAACGTTTTTTCATATATTTATTTGCTGTTTGTACTTCTTCATCTGAGATGTGTGTATTCATCTCATATGGCCATTTTTGGATTGGGTCTTTAAATTTGAGAATGCATTAATTTTTTCAGTTCTTTATGTGTTCTAAATATTAGTTCTTAGTCTGAGGAAACATTGGCTAAATTTTTTCCCAGTGTGTGAGTTATTTCTTCACTCTGTTGGTGATTCCTGTAGCTGTGCAAAAGCATTTTAACAGTATGCAATTCTAGTTGTTGATTTTTTTATAGTATTTTTCATGCAGTCAGGATTTTGTTCATGAAGTCTTTGCCTACACCTATGTTTTCAAGATTTCTACCTAGTTTCTCTTCCAGCAGATTTAGTGTTTCTGTTTTAATATTTAGATCTTTTATCAATTTTTATTTCATTTTTGTACATGGTGAGAGACATGGGTCTAGTTTTTCTCTGGCATGTAGAAAGACAGTTTTCCCAGCACTATTTATTAAAGAGGCTATCTTTCTTCTAGTGAATGCATTTGGCCCCTTTATTAAAGATAAGGTGACTGAGGGTGTTTGAGGTTGTTTCTGCATCTTCTAATCTGTTCCATTAGATACCCTCTCTCAGGTTTTGTTTGTTTTTCCAGTAGCATGCAGTTTTTATTACAGGAACTCTGTAGAATTATTTCAAGTCAGGGATTGTAATGGCCCCTCCCTTGTCTTTGTTACCCAGAAATGTTTTTCCTGCTTGAGGTCTCTTCTGGTTCCAAGTGAATTTTAGGAATGTTTGCTCTAGTTCTGTGATGCATGTTACTGCAATATTGATTATGCCCCAAAGCAGGCTGTAAAGAGGTAACCCCACAAATTGGCTTGTTTATAGAACTGGGTCTGGCCAAAGACTATGTGCTGAGGTCACAGTAACTCGCACCCAAATTCCATTCCCACAACTAAAACCTTCTTACCTAGAAGGACAATGTTCTAATTTCAACTGTATATTTTGCCTATTCTGTTCCTAATTTGAGAATGCTTCATCTTGTCCTTTATGATCCTTGCTTACATTAATTTCCATAGGAACCACACAACTGCACATTCTTGCACCTAGTACTGCCCTTATACATAGCTCGCCTTTACTCCAATTGATTATCAATAAAAATCAGTGGCTTGGACTGACCAGTGCCTTTGTCAGTTGCACTAGCATTGGTCATCCTGGCTACCTACTTTCTGTCTTTCTTAATTCTGTCTTTTAGCTTTTTTTCCCCTCAGGCCTGCATCGTACACTGCCTACTGCAGAAGTTTCCAGTAATGTTTCAGGGGTCCCCAGTACTGAGAGGTATGGTAATAGTATTTTAAATGGAATGATGGCATTAAATCTGTAAAACAGTTTTTGCGTATGGCCATTTTCTCTATGTGGGTTTTTCCTACCAAGAACAAGGGATATCTTTCCATTTTATGATGTCTTCTTCCATCTCCTCTTTCAGAATACTCTAATTTTGAATATAAAGATCTTTTACTTCCTTTGTTAGATTGATTTTTAACTATTTCATTTTATTCATGGCTATTGTGAAAGATTTTGTATTCTTATTTTCTATCTCAGTGAGTTTGTTATTTGTGTACAGGAATACTATTGATTATTTAGTGTTGACTTGGTATCCAGGTATGCTACTTAATTTAGTTATTAAATCTAGAAATCTTTTGGTGGAGTTTTGGGGTTGTTTTAAGTAGAGTATCATGTAACCTGCAAATAATGATAATTTAACTTCTTCCTTTCTTATCACTAATTCATTTATTTTTTCTATTGTCAAATTGCTCTGGCTAATGTTTCTAGAACTATTTCAATTAGAAGTAGTGATAATGGATATTCTTGTCTTGTTCCAAATTTTAGAGTGAAACCTTTCAGTTTTTGGCCAGTTAGCATGATATTGACTGTTGGTATTTCATAAATGGCTTTTGTCAGATTGAGATGAAGACCATCTATTCCAACCTTCTATAGGCATTTATTTTAATCATGAATGGATATTGGACCTTTTCAAATGATTTTTCTGCATCTATTGAGAAGATCATGTGATTTTTATCTTTGACTCTTTTGATATAGTGTATTACATTTATTGATTTGTGTAAATCAAACCACCCTGGCATCACTGGGATGAATCCTACTTTGTCATGATGTATAATATTCTTGAAGATTTGCTGCATTCTGCTTGCCAGTATCAAATTGAGGATATTTGTGTCTATGTTCATTAGGGAGATTGGCCTGTATTTCTCTTTTTTGGTTGGATCCTTCTCTGTTTTTATTATCAGTGTAATACTTGCTTCCAGAAATGACTTTGGGAGTATTGCTTCACTTTCAATTTCATTAAAATGTTTGGCATATTGAGATTTGATCTTCTCTAAATTTCTTGTAGAATTCAGCATTGAGTGCATAAGGACCTGAGCTTTTCTTTGTTCATAAGATTTTAATTATATTTTCAATTTCATTGACTGATATTGGTTTATTTAGCATTTTTATAAGTTATTCACTCAGCTTTGGTAGTTCATATTTACCTAGGAATCTGTCCACTTTTTCTGTGTTTTCCATCTTATTAAAGTACAGGTTCTCAAAGCAGGGATTGATGATCTTTTGGATTTCCACAGGATCCATTGTGATTTTACCTTTTCAATTTCTAATTGCATGAATTTGAGTCTTTTCTTTCCTTTTCTGATAGGGTTAGCTAAGGGTTTATCAATTTTATTTAATCTTTCAAAGAATCAACTCCTTGATTCATTGATTCTTTGTATTGTTTTCTTAGTGTCAATACTTTAATTTCTGCTGTGCTCTTTATAATTTCCTCCCTTGTATGAGCTTTGGGCTGGACTTGTTTTTCTTTTTCTTGATGTTTGAGATTAAACATTACATTATTTATATGAGCTCATTCTGTTTTCCTAATGTGAGAATTCACTGCTATAAATTTCTCTCTTAGGACTGCTTTCATTGTGTCTCATATGCTCTGGTATGTTGTATCAGCATTATCATTTAATTGTAGATAGTTTAATTTCTTTAATTCCATTTGTGACCCATTGGTTGTTCAGAAGGGTGTTATTCAATTTCCATATGTTTATGGATTTTTTATGGTTTTTTGCCATTGATATCCAATTTCATTTTACTATGGTCAGATAATATGCATGGGATAATTTTAATTCCTTAGGATTTACTGAAGCATGTTCTATGGGTTAGTATGTGGTCTGTTTTGGAGAACATTCCATGTGCAGCTGAGATGAATGTGTATTCTTATGTTGTCAGGTGGAACACTGCAAATATCCACTATGTCCATTTGTTCACAGGTTTGATTCAGTTCTGATATTTCTTTGTTTATTTTTTGTGTCTATTTGTGACATTGTGGTATTGATGTCCACCATTACAAATGTACTGGTGCTTATTTGATTTTCAATGTCTATTAATGCTTGTTTTCATAGTAGAGTGCACTGTTATTTGGTGCATATATATTTGTGATTGTTATATTTTCCTCTTGGCTTCTTCCCTTTACAAGGATGTAGTGCACTTCTTTGTCTCTCTTAATCAGTCCTGGCTTAAAATCCATGTTGTCTGCAAATAGAACAGTTACTTCTGCTTTTTTTCTGGGCTCCTGTTGTATGGAGTGTTGTTTTCCATCCTATGACATTCAATCTATGAATTAATTTTTGAGTTAAATGTGTTTCTTTTATGCAGTATATTGTTGGATTTTGTATCTTGATTCATTTTGCCAGTCTGTTTTTTTTTTTTTTTTTTTAGTCAGTGTGTTTCTTTATATTGATGAGTTTAGACCATTTGCATTAATGGTTATAAATAATATGTATTCACTTATCCTTGTAGTATTATTTTTCTGCTGTTGGTTTTCTGTCTTTCCCCTCAGTTTATTTGCTTGCCCTGTCTGGTTGCTTCTTTCTATTGGTGTTCTTGGAATTGTAGTTTCTTTAAGTCAATCTAATATATCCTTCAGGGCATTTTGTACAGCCAGCTTAGTGGTCATGAATTTATTCAGTTGTTCTTTGCTATTAAAATATCTTATTTCTCCATTGAATTTGAATGATAGATTTGTAGGTTACATTATTCTGTGTTGGAGGTTGTTTTCTCTCAGGACCTGAAATACTTCACTACAAGGTCTCCTTGCCTTAAGGGTTTGATTTGAGAAGCCTCCTATAATTCTGATGTGCTTTCCTTTATAAATAATTTGTTTCTTTTCTCTAAAACTTTAAATTTTCTGTTCTTGTCATAAATTTCTGGAATTTTGATAATTATAAGCCTTGATGTACATTTATTTTGGTCATGGCTGATTGGAGTTTTTATATGCCTCACGTATTTGTATGTCAAATTATTTTTTCTATTTTGGGAAGTTTTCTACTATTACTTCTGTGAACATTTTTAAAATGTCATTTATGCTATCTCTTGCTTTCTTATTGACTGAAGGACAACAGTTGATCACTCAATCTTTAGGAAACTGAAGAAAAAACAAGACAGAAAGAATGAAGGGGAAAACAAAAGAATATCAAAGTGAACCAGAAAGACAAGAGACAATGTTCACTCACATGAAAACATCATAAAATCAGGAGAGACAGTTGAGGAAATGGATAAAGAAAATGAGTAGTGCAAAAGAAAAATAAAGGTAAAAATTTAAACAACTTAAAAAAAACCCAAACAGACAGAAAAAGGAAAATGAAGCAAACAAAGAAAAAATAGTAACAAAATTTCTCTCACGTCCACAGTTCTGTGGTAGTGTCCAAGGCAGGCAGTGTCCCAAAACTGTGCTGTGTAACCCCATCAAGTCTGGAGTAGGATTAGTGCTGGATATGGGGCTGATCTTTCCCTGTGTATGTAGGGCTGGGGCTGATCTTCACTCAGCTGCTTTCTGAATGTCCCTTGGCAGCCCACCAACATCTTACCGTGATTGTCTCTATGTTGCTCTCCCAGTTGGTGTGGTGCTCTCATCAGTGGCAGCATGAGTCTGCTTCTAGTCCTGTGTACAGTTGGCTCCTTCCAGTGTTTGCACACCCTCCTCTATTCCACCCCCACCAGCACATCTCTATTCTGTCATGCTGCTTATGGAGGGGAAGTCCTGTCACCACTGTAGATACAGCCCAAGGCCACTTGGTTCCCCTTCAGTCTTCCCTCTATTGGGTTGGGTGCTATGTAAACCCCACATGTCTGCATCTTTTTCTCAAGTAACTGGTAACCACTCAATTCTTTCACACCCTCTGCTGTGGTCCAGTCCCTAAATGTGTTTTCACTTGGGTTTTCAGTTAGCTTCTAGGGCTCATCATAGAAAAAAAAAAAAAAAACTAGTGACCTATCCATTGAGGAGGGAGCATTTTCCTGGTCTCTCACCCATGTATGTGACAGCAAATCTTGCTGCCAGGCTGCAGCATCCTCTGTGGAGGAAGGCAAAAGAGCAAGGGGCCTTATATCCCAAATTTATCCTGTGTGGCTTGAGTTAGCTGCACTTTTACAGTCCATCAGTTTCTTAGAGACATCCCAAGATGGCAATTCTTGCTTGGTGCACAGGCAGCAGAACTGTAAGCAGCTCTGTGGGCTTGTATGTTGTTGTTGTTGTTGCTGTTGTTGTTGTTGTTGTAGTTTTTCATACTGGGCATCAAATTCGGAACCTTGCACTTGTGAGGCAGGCCGCGGCACCACTGAGCTAAATCCCCGGCTGGTATGTTGTTTTATTAACTCCTGTGCCTATGTTTTGTTTGACCTATAAGTCACTTATTTCAGATTGATTTTGGCAGCAGGATGTATGTCCCTCCCTTTTTTTCCAATTACCTGAGGTTTTAGTTAATTTTCTCTGAGTAGGTACAACATGACTCCTCCCTCTATTCAGCCATGTTGAACCTCCTATTCATTTTTATTTAATGACATATTAATTCTCCATTTTAATTGTCCAAGAGCTATAGATTTTGGGGATTTCAGCAAGATAGCAGAATGGGTGGTCAATTTACCATATACAAAATAATACTACAAACTTCATTTCAGCTCAATTTCAAGAAAAAAAAAAACAAAACAAAAGATTCACTCCCTCTATGTGGGCAACAAGATGCTAAGTGTAACTGGCAGTAAGAAAATTTCTAATAGCAACATAGTTAAGAGTAATAATAATAATAATAACAATAATAATTGGATTTTCATAGTTTCTAGGAAAGCGAATCTTAAAATACCACTTAAAGTTCTTGACTAAAGCATTCAAAGTAGTTTCATAATGGACAGAAATTTATATTCATGTGTCAAGAGCCATTCTACATAAATTTTGGGGAAAATCATTTTATAATAAAAGTATGACTATAGCTGTCTAAAGCTCAATGTCACCTTGCCTGCAAGCCATCTATGGCATATGGAAATGTAACTCCATCCATTTTGCTTTTGGTCACAGCTGAGGCCACAATGGTTCTGTGATGCTATGGTGCTCATTTCATCAGCTGAAGACAACGTGGTTTTTTGAGAACCCAGTAGTAATAAAGAAAAAGAAAGGTTTCACCTGGGAAGGGACAAATTCCTTATCAATTTAACTCTTCCCACCTACTATTGTAAGAATGTTCTCCTTACAGTCCTCCTCAACATAAATACCTTGTGATTTAAGATTTTTATCAACATAAAATCCTCATCTACATAGGATAACCTCTGCCCCCTAAGTCACCTGATACTTGGTCCAATTATTGTGTGTACCCAATAAATTATGGCTGGCTCAGAGAGTCTTTGTCTTTGCCTACTCTGAGGCATTAACCTCCTGGACCCCATATACTTTGAAATTATGTAAGTCTGTGTTGTCTAATTTTCTTTAGCCCTTGCCATCCTCCCTTCTAGGCAGTTGGAGGATTGATCGCCCTCTGATATTCAAGTTCTCCTTAAAACAGTTCCACCATTGCCAAATTTCTGAAGACAAGTTATAGTCATGCTAAGTTAGTGTAATTAGTCTCCATCATAAAAATTGATATCAATTTTTATGAGTTCTTATTTTGAAGCATTCCATCCAAGAAGTATTATCCTTCAATAACTTTCATATAATTAGGATTTTTAAAGTAGTACAAATCTGATTGATACACATTGAAACATGGAAGATGGTGCTTCTCTTGGTTCGGTGTATGCTGCATTAGATTTTTTTTCATTTTACCGGTATAATGATTTGATCTTGAAAATGTTATGCTAAGTATAAGAAGTCAGTCACTAAAGATGACATATTGTTTAATTCCACTTATATGAAATGTCTACCACGTGGAAATCTATAGGGACACCAACTATATTAATAGTTGTTTATAGCAGTATAAGATGTGGGAATAAGGGCAAGGAAAATAAAGTTTATGGAAATTTTTGAGGTGATTAAAATATTCTAACATTCACTGTGAGTCTGCTTGCATGCATTTGTGAATATATTTAAAAAACAATGAATTGTATAAAGAGATGAATTAGATATGAATTAAAATTCAAGCAATTATAACAAATCAGAAGGCTTATGCATTACATTTCATATACTGTATTAGGTCTTCTTTCTCTTTGGTCCTGACAAACTACTTCAATTTAATGAAAATTAGGAGAAATTCATCATATGCAAAACATTATATACCAACATTGTAAGGGGAAAAAAAGAAACAGCCTCTACATTTAAGGAGGTAAAGGTGATGTGGAGGTGATAATATAATAATAATAATAAACATAATTATGATTATAATATGAATAGGAGGAAGAGGAAGAAAAAGTAATATTTGTTTAGCATTTGCTATGTGCCAGGTGCTGTGTTAAATACTTTAAGTGTTATTTTATCTTATTTTCATAACAGTCTTATAAATATCATTGCTTTTCTGATTTTTATACCAGAGGAAATTGAGTGACATAGAGATGAAATAATTTACTTAGGGTCACATATCAAGAAATGTTAGATTAAGAGTTTCAATCTACTGTATAGCTGAGTACCAGTTTTAAAAGCTAGAGTCCATAATATGAAAAATATACATTTGGCAAATTAAGACTATACCATGAAAGTAAAAAAAAAAAGTACTAGAGCCATTTGATGAGAGAACAAAACTTTCTCAGAGCTCAAAAAAAATGGAAAGGTGTGCTCAGCTCTACAGTATGTAAGTATTTTGGAACATGTGACTACAGTATTCATGAGGCATCGAGTACCTATGAAGTCTCAGATGAACATTTTGTAAAATAAATATGGCCAAATAGACAATAACAAAAGAAATGTCACAATGTAAAATGTACAACTTCTTCCTCAAAATAAATTTATAATTTTCAAGTTATCATAAGATATTAAGCTAGCAGTAAATATTATTTTTTCTCCTTTTCTCCAATCCAAGCTTTCATTTTCAGTCTGAGATCTGTCAAATTCTGTCTGTGTTCACAATTAAATTCCAAATCTGATTTGTATCAATTTTTCCCATCTTCCTTTTTTATTGACTTTCAGAGTTTCCTTCCCTACTGTCAAAACTAGTTAAAATGTTGTGGGCGACTTCCTACAAATCACAGAAAGCAAATTATCAACACCATTTAGTGCTTTTCACATAGAGGCAAAGTAATTTTGCTGTTAATCTGGAGATTACATCTTAAATGTTCCTCTAAATCTTCCTGGCCATTTTCTTTACATAATTAAAAAGCACTTTTGTGTACCTTAACTTCTATACTTACAACTAAAAATAGCATTCCTCTTCTTTATCAAGTATCTATGACTGATTTTAAATTTTCCTTCCAGAGCTTTTTACTGTAATATCATCAGAAGGATCAAATATGATGCTAGGCCACTCTCTTCTTCAGCCAGCCTGTAAAAACTAATGAAATTAACATTTCATTTTACCATGCTATAAATGATTTTTCGTGGTCAAGCTGCAGAATACAAGAAGATATAATAGAGGGTACAGAAGTTCATTTATGCAGATATTCTAGGTTTTGGTTATTGGTCAGATTAAGTCAGGTGATGCTGCAGCAATAATAAAGACCTAGACTCTCACTTGCTTAACACATATAACAGTTTATTTCTTATTTTAAAAAGTTTAATGTAAGTTCATCAGCTTTCCAGGGCAGGGCCTTTCCAAATGGTGAATTACAGGTCCAGCTTGTATCCATCTTGAAGATAGGCCACAGCTTTCTTGTCACAGTGACAGGTAAAGAGAGAGCGAGAGAACACACAGGACTTTTAACTCACTAAGGTTGCAAATGACACATCTCTGCTGTTTTTAATTCCTCGCTAGAAGTCAAATTGCACTACTGAACTACAAGAGTGTGAAAACTCAATAGGAGCACAAAGATGTATGATGAGCTCTAAATGTTTTTGCTGTATTCTACAAAGGATATACATTTAAAAAAATATTTTAATAAACAATAATCTTGAAGAACTCTACATGGATACAAAATGTCCCTTAAATATAATTGTTTTTATCTATCTATGGATATATATTCAAATTGATCAATTATCACATTACTATAATGCTCCAAGAAGCCTACTGGGTAATTTTGGTATTTCCACTTCCAAAATTTGGGGAGTCAATATGTTATTTACCTACCAGATGTTTGCTATCTTTATAATTCCACTTGCAATTGACAGAACATGGGATGAAGTCAGCTATTTTAAAACAGTAGTTAACAAGCCTATTTTCATGCCAAAATATTCTGTACTTATGACATTACAATTAATATATCCTCTGTAATAGGTGCTATACTAGTGTATAAAAATGTAAAGTAAAAATAATTTTCAATGCATTTTAACATTAGTGGCAAATAAGAGTCAGCAACAGACATAAGGCACCAAATCTTAGTAAAATATGCACACAGGAAGCTAAATTATGTAATTGTCACCTAAATTTAAATCAATGTAATTCAGTGTTATAGCCTAAGACAACAAAATTTTAAACAGCATACTTACTAAGGTTTTGGCAGTAGTTTGTATAACAAGATACACAGCATACTAGAAGTCTGTCACTCAACTTGCTTACAGTAAAGCAGCTTCAAAATGAAGAGATTACTTTTTAAAAACCTTCGTTTTACACACTAAATATTTTGGCAAGTGTGTAATTAAACACAGTAATGAAATTAATAGAGCAAAATTAAGAAATTACAAACTTGAAATTTCTATCTAAAACATAATTATATTAAAAAGGGATCACTAGTTAGAAAGCATATTGCTGGATTATCCAAACTTAATAACATAAAACATACAAAAAGTATCAGAATGTTTATTAATAAAAAAACTCCAGAGACTGTTTAAAATGATTTCCCTTCAAAGGTTATCAAAGTTAATTCAAACCATGTAATGTTCTAGTGCTAAAGATCATTCAATACTGTATAATGAACAGTGTTGAAGTGGAGGTAAATGTCATAGATTTGGGAGATTACCCATACTGTAATCCGCTGTCTTTCTTGTTCACTTGAAGCAGTATACAACATCTCAGAACTTCACTAAGGAAAAAAATATCAGCTGCACCAGTATAAGGAAGATGTCTAAAGATCAAAGGCACACTATTTAGCTGACCAGTGGAGCATAAAATCCCTATCAATTTCCACTGCAAGACCTTTCCTGAGGTAAGTGAAAATCATTGAAGAAAAAGTAAAATAAATTTATCTGTAAAAGAAAGAATTGCAGACATCGACGCCCTACCGAGGTCCTGAGTCACACAGAACATGCCAAAATAGCCCGCAGCAGACAGGCAGGTCTGTGCACGCCCTACCAAGGTCTTGAGTCACGTGGAAGATGCCGAATTACCCCGCTGCAGAAAGTCAGCCAACTGGTTTCACACTACAAAGATGCAGAGGACACAAGACCACCAGACCGAGGTACTGAGTCCCACTGCTCCCAGCCCAGGGGCTTCTGAGCCACCGTCCCACTGCTCCTGGTCCAGAGGAAGGGGCTTCCCAGTCACCATCACTCCCGCTGCTCCCAGCCCAGAGGAAAGGGCTTTTGGGCCACCTTCTGTCCCACTGCTCCTGGCCAAGAGGAAGGGGCATCCGGGCCACCACCCCTCCCACCACTCCCGGCCCAGAGGTAGGGGCTTCTGAGCCTCCACCCCACTGCTCCTGGTCCAGAGGAAGGGGATACCCAGCCACCATCCCTCTGGCTGCTCCCAGCCCACAGGAAAGGGCTTTTGGGTCACCATCCCTACTCCTGCTCCTGACCCCTGTCCCACCTCTCCCAGCTCAGAGGAGGTAATCCGGGCAGGTGCTAACAGCCCCCCATCACAGTCAAAATGAGAAAACAAGTAAATAAGCCTCAAAACCACACTTTCAGATCACCTACAGAAACCACAAAGGGAAATGAGATGGAACACTCTGATACTCAAACACCTGGACTCACTGAACTGGCAACAAAAGGGGATTTGGAAAAAATGAAATCAGAAATAATTTCTCAGATAATAGGAGAAATTGTGCCCCTAGTGCAAGATATGATTAATAAATCTAGAGAGGAGCTCAGGAACATGATGGATTCCCAACATAAGAAACAAATGGAATCCATAAAAGAGATGCAAATAGATTTCCAGGACATGAAAAACTCCATTGAAAGTCTCCACAGCAGAATGAGCCAATGTGAGGACAGAATTTCAGATATAGAAGATAAGGTTGCAATTAGTGACCAGGAAAAGAAAAATTGCTTCAAAATTATAAGGAAGCATGAGAAATCAATCCAGCAGCTGCTAGATGATTCAAAGAAGAATAACACAAGACTGATTGGATTCAATGAAGAAATAGGACAGAGTGGAGATGACATAAAAAAATCTCTTCACAGAAATAATGGCAGAAAACTTCCCAAGCAGGGGAAAAGAGCTTGACATACAGATAAGTGAGGCATATAGGACTCCAAATAGCCTTGATCAAAAAAAATCTACACATAGGCATATACTTGTTAAGATTACAGAAACACAACAGAAGAACAAAGTTCTCCAAGCAGTCAGAGAAAAAAACAAATCACATACAAAGGAAAGCCCATGAGAATCACAGCAGACTTCTCCACACAAACCATCAAGGCAAGAAGAGCTTGGAGTGACATATTCCAAGCCCTAAAAGGAAACAGCCTCCAACCCAGATTGATGTACCCTGAAAAACTATCTTTCAAAATGGATGGAGAAATAAGATACTTTCATGACAAAGAGCACCTTAGGAACTTTGGGAATACCAAACCAGCACTCCAAAGAATTTTACACAATATCCTAGGAACAGACATTGAGGATCACAACCCCAGGAAGCAAAGCAGAATGAACCCATCTGGCATGACAAGAAATTAAATGTAAAGGGGGAGAACCCAACAAAAGAAAAAGTCATGGAAATGACAAGTCAATACGTTTCAGTTATAACCATCAACGTTAATGGTCTCAATTCACCAATCAAAAGAAATAGACTGGTAGAATGGGTCAAGAAGCAAAACCCAACAATATGCTGCATACAAGAAACACACTTCATTCAAAAGGAAAGTCATAGACTGAAAGTTAAAGGGTGGAAAACAATACTCCATGCGGCAGAAACCCGAAATAAAGCAGGAGTAGCTATCCTCTTTGCTGATCTTTAAAAGATCAGACCTCCCAAATTTAAAGACCCAATCCAAAAATGGGCATCTGAAATGAACAGACATTTCTCAGACAAAAAAGTAGAAATAGCAAATAAATACATGAAAAAATGTTCAACATCACTGGTCATTCGAGAGATGCACATGAAAAAAACGCTGAGATTCCACTTCACTCCAGAAAGAATGGCTGCTATCATGAAATCAACCAACAACAAATGCTGGCAGGGCTGTGGGGAAAGAGGAACCTGCTCCACTGCTGGTGGGAGTGTAGACTGGTGCAAGCACTGTGGAAATCAGTATGGATATAAATCAGTATGGCGATACCTCAAAGAACTAGGACTGGAAGTCCCATTTGACCCCGCTATTCCACTGCTGGGGATCTTCCCCAAAGAGTTAAAAGAATCATACCACAGTGATATATGTGTGCCCATGTTCATAGCAGCGCAGTTTTTAATAGCTAAAACATGGAAACAGCCCAAATTCCCATCAACTGGAGACTGGATAAAGAAAATGTGGGTTTTTTAATAAAATGGCGTACTACTCAGCCATAAAAAATGAGAAATTAGAGACATTTATAGCTAAGTGGATGCACATTGAGGCAGTACTCTTAAGTGAAGTAAATAGGACACACATGTGTAAATACCAAATAGTTTCTCTGGTGTGAGAAACTGAAAGTGTAAATAAGGACTAAATGTATAATAGGTAATGTGAAATAGGAAGAAAAGGGGCAAAGGGGAAGGAAGTGGGAGGGGTAGGGGAAAGGATAGAAGGGAATGGGATTAATATGAGAAAATGGAAAACTAGGAACAAAACCTGTGTAAATAGGGAGGACTGGAGGGGTTGAAGGGAGGGCTGGGCAAGGGTGAAAAATAAGAACCAAGAGAGACTATGTAAAGGTGCAAATTTCCAATGATGAATGTCATTATATTGTATACCTAAAATGTACCAATGATTAGAATGAATAATTGATAAAGTAATATAGGAAGAAAAGGTCCAAAGGGTAGGGGTAGTGGGAGGGGTAGGGGAAAGGAAAGAAGGGAAAGGAAAAAATGATGAGAAATGGAAAAAATGGAAATAAAGTCTTTGTAAATATGGAAGTGTGGAGGGCGTGAAGGGAGGGCTAGGAATGGGAAAAAAATAAGAACTAAGATGCATTATGTAAAGGTACAATTCCCAATGAGAAATGTAATTGTGTTGTATACCTACAATGTACCAATAAAAGAATTTAATACAAAAAAAAAGAATTGGAGACATCAATATTAAGTTCTTGCTTCAAAAAATGTCAATTATTGTTGTCACTTTATTTATGATTACATTTTAAAGATGTGTACAGATTACATACATTGAACTATAGATACATTTTTTGGCCAAAATTATTGATTGTCTAAAATATTTTCCTTCAATTCCAAATGTCTTAACAAATAGTATGAGAACAGAATTTTGCTTCTTAAAGGAATAACCACAGAACAGAAGACAAATAAACAAACGAAACTCTGTATTTAAGTTGCAGGCAACAAGTATGGCCCTTTCTGACACAGTGGTATTTGACTGGCAACTAAGTCCAGGAATAATCCTAAAACACTGGCAAAGTCATGGTTTTTGATAAATCTGCCTTAACTTTCAAAATTGAAGTTTACTTTAGACTTTGCTTATTTAGTGTGAAAATCTTGGGAATTTTTTCCCGTGGTATTATCCTGACTTGCGTCTTGCATCATACCTTTTTTTCTTCCTCTTAATATGTTTCTTATGCGGTTTCTTCTTCTTTATTTTATGTATACCTTTTTCTTGCTTCTCATGCTTTTTCTTCTTTTTCACCTGCATCTCCTCTTCATAATCTGATTCTTTTTGTTTGTTTGTTTGTTTTGGTACCGGGGATTGAATTTGGGTCCTTGCACTTGTGCAGCAGGCAGAGAAACCACTGAGCTAAATCCCTGGCCCTATAATTTGATTCTTATAAAAATTCAGATGATTAAAGTTGATCTTCAGGATTTGCTTTTTTTCTTTATTTTTTTAACTGAGGGTTCTAATATACTTTTCTTTTTCTGTCATCCTTCATCTTCCTTTACATTTTTATATATTCCTTGCTCTATGATTCTGATTCTAATGTAAAGCATTTGATTCTTCCTTTTCTTTCTCATCTTTTCTTATTTGTTTTCCTCATCCTCAGAATCTGAAGAACTGCTTGAAGAATCAGAGCTCATTGAAGAAAATGATAAAGACTAACAAGATTTCTCCTTCTCCTTCTCCTTCTCCTCCTCCTCCTTCTCCTCCTTTTCCTTTCCTTCTTCTTTTTTTAGATGAATACTCATTTATGTTTAATAATTTCTCTATGCTTTTTTCAAGCCCTTTCTTCCTATTTTTATTTTTTTCTTCAAATTCAGCTAATGCCGTAGAGCTTTTCTTTTTATTTTCTAATTGTTTCTTGATTTCTTCCCAGGTACACCTTTGTCAGTTCAGGAAATTTTGTACAGATTGAGCTTGAAGATTGAGTTGGGCCCATCAACTTGGCAATGGCCGCAGGATTTATATAGGCCACATGATTATTTCTCTTTCTCATGATGCCTAAGAGTTCTTAGAGTAGACTTTCAGTGGCCAAAGAAAATGAAGGAAGACACTCTCCTTAAGTGCTTCAACTGCTAGTCAACCAAGTAGGCTCTATTCTGTTAGAGAAGTAGAAGTAATGATTACAATGCACTTTAAAGTAAGGCAAAATAAAGACACAAACTTAATTGTTCACTGTCTGTCACAAGATACAGTAGATTCTACCAAAATCTTATAACTTGGAAACAACTAATATATACATTTAAGATTTTTTTGCATAATGCAGGTGCTGTGGTATGAAAACAACATAAATTTAAAGTGTTTTATATATGTCCTGTAAAGTTTTGATAGTATCCAAATTATATAAAAACTATGTCTTTTTATTGGAGGATACTTCTTTCTCTTTCATTCATTCCTTCTATACATGGTATATAGAGAGAAGTGTACAGAGCTAAAATTCATACCAGTTAGAGCTCCAACTCATGAAAGTGCAGCAAAATACACACCAATCATTTTGACGGAAACCTGGGAATAATACCAGAGAAATATTTCTCCCTCAGTTCTCACATCTAATCTGTTACAGAATGCTGGGTTTAAATCCCCCAAATAGGTCTCATATCCATTCATTTCTCTCCAAATTTGTTGTCATCAACTTAGTCTGAACCATTATCATAACTCACTTAGACAATTAATTATTAGTTTATATTAAGTGCTTATTATTTGTCAGGAAAGCTTAGTGCCTTGCATTGTGTTCTCTCATTGAATTCATAGCCTAAAACTTATTATGTTGATTCTGTTATTAGATTTATTTCATGGATAGAGAAAATGATGCTTAGGGAACTGGACAATAGCTTGCATAATGCCGCAGGACCACTAAATTTTATAACCAGTATTTAAATCAAGACTATATGATTCCAAACTCTGTACACATACCAAAACATGATACTGTCTCCTTACATCAATTCATTAACTGGTAGAGAGCTATTTCCACCATAACTCTCTTGCTCCAGTACCACTCTAAGTTAATCAGATCATAAAACACTCCAGTGACTCTAATGAGAATCAAAGAAAAACTCCTATAAAGATCTCTTATGATGGGCACTGCTTCTCTCTCTCTCTTACTTTCATCTAGTCACTTACTTTTCTCAATTCTATAATGTTCACTCTTCTCTTGGTTTGTAGAACATGCTAAACTCCTATCTTAATCAGAACAGATAATTCTACCACATTCTACAGGTCTCAGCTTAAGTGTCAGTATTTCAGGAAGGCAATTATTAGGTTGAACTAGATAAACTTGCCTATTTTTTATGACACAACCAGTTCAAACACCAATGATTTCATATAGCTCAACCTTATAATTAAAATGTTTGCTTCATCCTTCTTTTATATATTCCAGTTCTTGTTTCTTTAATTACCAAAGCTTATTAAATTAGTAATCAATCTGTTTATGTGACTATGGTGTGTGTGTGTGTGTGTACACGCATGTGTGTGTTGGACTGATAAACATAAGACTAACAACTGTGAATGGCACAATGCTTCATTTAACTTATCATGGTGTTCCCAGGATATAACAGAATCTGGACCCTATTAAATATTCAAGAAATATTTCTTCCATAATAAACAAGTAGATGGATGGTTGGATGGATGGATGATAGATAAATCTGGGAAAGCTGACCATTCAGAAGGAGCCTTCTGGAGATAGAGATCTCTATACAGGATTTTGAAGGACGGATAGGAGATCAAACCAGAAATAAAGAAATAAAGGAAATGTCAGGAATATCAGGAAGAGGAAACAATATAATGAAAATACACAGGGAGTTAATGAATGACAGGTAATTAGTGTTGATGGAGCCTAAAAAGCAAGAGTGCAGGTGAAGAAGATTAAGACTAGATCCACAGGAAAAGCCTGTTTGTGGAATCTTTATTGAGTCATTTTTAAACTTGGATTTTCTCCTATAGTTAATAGGGAGCCAATAAATTCTTTAAAATAAGAGGATATATGGTCAGACATTTCAGATTTTTGTCAGTCTCAACCTTAATTCTTACTCTTAAATGAAACTAAAATACCTATGCATAACAAGTTCAATGCTAGACACATTTCAGTGATAAATTTCTAGATGCATATGAATTGACAAAACCAAATCAAGAAGATATAAAGACCTTGAACAGGCCAATAAGAGGCAATAAACTAGAGGCAGTAATAAAAATCCTATCAAGTAAGAGAATCCCAGGATCTGGAGGATTTACCACTGAATTGTACCAGAACTTCAGGAAAGAGCTAACACCAGTACTCTTCAAACTCTTCTATGAAATTGAAAGGGAAAGAACAATGCCAAACTCATCCTGGAAGATAGCATTACCCAGATTAAAAAGAAGAGAAAAAACAGAAATAGGATTTGACCAAAGAAAAAAAACTACAGGCCCAAATTTATGAATGAACACAAGTGGAAAAATCCTCAATGAGATACGTGCAAACAGAATGCAACAAACCATTAAAAAGATCATACATCATGACCTAATCAGGAATGAAAGAATGGTTCAACATATGTAAATCAATAAATGTAATAAATTACATAAATAGAAGTAAGGATTAGAATCATACAATCATCTCAATATATGAAGAAAAGGCCTCTGACAAAATCTGATATCCACTCATGAAAACCATTGAAGAAATATGTATACAAGGACCTTATATTAAATTGACAAAAGCCATTTACAACAAACCCACTGTCAACATCATATTAAATGGGAAAAATTCAAAGCATTCTCTCAAAAATTAGAAGACAGAAGTTTCACAATATAGTACTTGAGACTTTAGCCAGAACAATCAAGCAAGAGAAAGAAAAAAAAGAAACACAAATAGGAGAGGAAGAAATCAATCTATCTTTATTTGTGGATGACATGATTATTTACCCAAAAATACTCTAGTAGAAAAAATAAATAGTGCTCTTACACATCAACAATGAATCCACCCAGAAAGAAATGTGGAAATCAATGTCATTCCCAGTAGCTTTACAAAGTACCTAGCCATCAATCTAACCAGGGAAATGAAAGACCTATGTCATGAAAAGTGTATTGCCATCAAAAAAGAGATGGAAGAGGACTTCAGAAAATGAGAAGATATCCTCCGTTCTTGATAGACACAACCAGTAATGTCAAAATAGCCATATTACCAAAAATGATATATACAATTAATGCAATTCCAATCAAAATGCCAAGAACATTTTTTACAAAACTAGAAAAAATGTCTAAAATTTCTATGGAATCAGAAGAGACCCAGAATGGCCAAAGCAATCTTGAGCAACAAAAGTAAAGCATTACAATCCTGAGTTTCAAGTGATAAACAAAACTACAGTAATAAAAGCCATATAATACTAAGAATAACAACAACAACAACAAAAAAAATGAAGACATGTTGACCAAAGGAATAGAATAGAGGATGCAGGTACAGTCCCAAGAACCTTTGACCTTCTTATTTTTGACAAAAGTGACAGTAACAAACACTGGACAAAAGATAACCTCTTTAACAAATATTGCTAAGAAAACTGGTTACCCACATGCAGAAGAATGGGTCTAGCTCCGTATCTCTCACCTGTGCTAAAATGAAATAAAAATGGATCAATTACTTAGATATGAAAATAGAAACAATCTGCTTGAAGGAATAATTGATAAATCTCTTGAATTTATAGGCATGGACTTCCTGAACAGAAACCCAGTTACAAGATACAATACTAAGAATCAACAAACAGGATTATATCAAGTTTAATAGCTCCTGTACAGCAAAGGAAACAGAAAACAGAATGACGAGACAGACTACAGAATGGAAAAATTTCCAGTTACCCCTCAGAGAGAAGACTAATATCTAAAATATATAAGAATCTCAAAAAATTAAACTGCTCAAATAATCCAATGAAGTTGGCAATTAAAATTAATAGATATTTCTCAAAAGAACTAGAAATTGCCAGTAAATGTATAAAAAAATGTTCAGCATCTCTGATCATTAAAGAAATGCAAATCCAAACAATACTGAGATTTCACTTTACTCCAAGAAGAATGGCTACTATCAAGGATTCTAAAAACTACACATCCTGAGGAATTTGTGCATCAGACGGAACCCTTCTTCATTGATGGTATAATTGTAAAACAGAATAATCACTGTTGAAGTCAATATAGGAATTTTTTAAAAAACTAAAAATAGAAATTCCTTTTGACCCAGCTATACTTTTTCTCATTATCTTCTTGAAAGAAGTAAAGTCATCATATTACAATGACCCATGCATATCCATGTTTATAGAAGCATAATTCTCAATAGCTAAATTATAGTGATGGCCTATATGCCAATCAACAGGTGAATGTATAAAGAAAATGTGTTGTTTATGTACAATAAGTACTACTTACTTATAAAAAGGACAAGTTTGAGTCATTTGAAGGAAAATAGATTGATCCTGAAACCATGATACACTTAGTTATGAATCAGACACATAAGATTAAATATCACATGGTTTCTTTTACATGAGAAACACAAAATATAAATTACTTAAAGAGCAAAGCAGAGATGTTGGCAAACAGGGAGATATATTCTGTGGAGACAGGAAAAGAATTTGGGAAAGGAGGAAGAGAGAGGATGGAGAATAAAAGTGATGAGATATGTATATGTACAAATTCCCTACAATGAATATAATTATTGTGTATCACAAAAATGTACTAATATAATTAAATAAAACATAAATAAATTCTGAATACTTTGCATAAGGAAAATAAGAAAAATGGCTTGAAGGCATCTGAGGAATCTGCAAGACTGCACCCTTCACATCTCACCACAACCTGCCTGGGCACTGGACACGGAGCTACAGGTTTTGATGTTTGCCCTGCTGTGTTTTGGCCTTGCTTTGGTTTGATTTCTCTCCATTTCTCTTTTCCTCCCTTTTTGAATGAGCATGTTCTTTCTTTGTCATTGTATGTTGGAAGTATTTAAGTTTCTTTTTGATTTTTAAATAAATACACAGCTGAGTTTGCCTTGAGTCTCAGAGGAGACTTTGGAGTTGGAGTTTTCAGCAATTCTGCAACTGTTAAAATTTTAGTGACTCTTAGAAGTAGATTAAATGTGTTATGTATAATGAGATGGACATGAGTCTTTGGGGGGCTAAGGGCAGAATGTTGTGTTTGAGATCTAAAATATCCCCCCAAACTCTCATGTATTTAGGGCATGATTAGGTTACAGACATGTTTTACTCATCAATGGGTTCATCCACTGATGAGTTTAATAGTTAAGTGTGCTATTATGATGTGGAGCCTTGTTGCAAGTATGTCACTTGGGATGTGACATGGAAAAGTGTATTCTTTGGCTGCTCACCTCTTTCTCTGCTTTGTGGAAGCCATGGGTCAACCACATATTTCTCTGCCATGCTCCACTACCATTCTGTTTCTGTCTCAGAGCTAGCAGACCATGGACTTAAACCATGAACCAAAATAAACCTCTTCTTCTTTTACTTGAGATGTCTGTACTGTGTTTCAGTGGCAGAAAACTGACTGATAAAAGTCAATAGTAACCTCTGCTAATGAAATGACAATCAAATAGTGAGATCAGAAACTAAATGACAGTGGGTTAAAATTTGAACAGGAGTTGAGAAAGTAGAGATCCAGAGTACACAGACACAGTGTACTTTAGAAAGGAAAAAAGTGAAGGGTAACTATAATGAGGGATGCAGAAGTAAAAATTATTTTCTGTTCTTTGTTTTTTATATTGAAGAGATAAACATATTCCTGGTGTGTCTAGAAGGATGAAGTACAAGGACAATTTTTTTCATTAAATATAGGCAAGAGAGGGAATAATTGATGTGGCAAGGACACTGAGGAAGTACAAAAAACCCCCACCTTTGTTTTTACTCAATGATGGTTACCATGGTAATCTCTGAAGATCACAACAGCATAGGAGTTTTGAGAACAATAATTAAAAATTGGTATAAAAATGTAGGACAATGAGAGACAGTGGTAACACCAATCAAGTGTGTGAGATGTCTTAGTAATTGCTGAGCATTTATGCTCCTTTCTCTGAAAATAAAGTACACTGGGAAAAGAGGAGAAGTAGTGCCAACAAATTTTCTCACTCAAACAGTTTGTAAATAAGTATTGTGACTTATCTTACCTATATCTATTAAGAAACATAGGGAAAGTTGATTGTATCTCTTCATTTCTATGAAATATGTTAACATCCTGCATAAATATACATTGTGACATCCATACTGGCATTCAGAGTATTTAATAGCATTTGTTCATGGATTCTTAAAATCAGCTATTATTTTCCAGACACTATGTTATATTCCATAAAGATTATGGTCTTCTAAATGCAATAAATCATTAGACAAATATCAAATAAATGAGGGTATAATTAGTCCTGTGATTTAAAGGTGAAAGAAAAGTACACAATCCTATGAAAGATATAATGAAGGACCTAATTCAGAAAGGAAAGTTTGTGATACTGATATATAATGTTTGAAACCAGATGGATATAGCACAGCTAACTTACTTAAATAGGATGAAAATAATAAAAACTAAGATGGGAATAGTAAAAAAGCCAAAGGTCACTGAATATTCTAAGCAGAAACATTATCACATGTTTTAATTATCACGAGGAAAAGGTAAATACAATGCAAAATATCCATACTATTATGTTGTTATAAACTAGATGATCTCAATTTCTCCTGTTGAAAGTTATTATATTTGTACTTGTTAGTGAACATGCTCATGTAAAAATCAATATGCATGTAAACTTTCAAAATGTAGTTCTATTACAAATATCACCAAAGCTAGTCATTTTATACATATTCACTACAAATCAATTCATTGAATTTTCAGTGCAATTTACAGCTTTTGATGAATTCTCACAGACACAAGCATTTGAATGAAAACATTTTTCAAAACAGTTGGCAATCTCTGAGACAATCTGGAGCATGAAACTCTTCTGCAAAGGCCTGCATGCTGGGCTGGAGGGTGCTTTGATAAAACTCTTAATGTTCTTAGGTCGCATTACCTCATGTAAATTTAAGTACCATGCTACTGAAATAGATGCCTCATGGAAAGCTATTTAAAAGATTTAAAGATGAGTCTACCAAATTATAAAATGATAATAATCTGGACATATATATTAACAATGTCTTTAATTACCATGTTGTTTTGCCCTTTCCCATTGGATGATAAAATAGAGAAAAACCACAGCACATTCTATTTTGCAAGCCAAATAAGAGAGAAAGATGGTTTATGGAGTGATTTAATGATATTTTGCAATTTTCTGGAAATACTTAGCTGTACCCAGCAACTACTGACATTTTCTAGTAATTTGACATTTTCTAGTAAATAATACTCTACCCTATCTTATGATAGGATATATCCTGTCTTATGAAAATATCCTATTTTAATTATTTAACATCATTATTCTAAAGGAAGAATTATTACTCTTATCTTCACTGCTACCAACATGCTAGAAAATTGTACTGGATTGAAACCATCCTCCTGGGTGAATTCCCTCCAACATAGCTGTGTCATAGTACATTTGTCACTCTTGAGAAAAACATATGGAATTCAAAATGTCATTTCCTCTTTCTTCCCTCTACAAAACTGTTACGTTATAAGGGATCAATTTCTGCAATCTCAAAGATGATACTAGCAAGCTTAAAGCAGCAACAAAATACTACAGATGCAAGTGATAAAATATGAGAAAATGACTGTGGGAGGAGACCAAGTTGGCCAAGTGTTTAAAGAAATGGCTACTTTACCCTCTTATTTATTTTAATATAATAATACATTCTGAATTCAGAAGAACAAATTATTAATATTTAGGTTTTAAAATGTACCAATGATTAGAATGAATAATTGATAATGTAAAATAGGAAGAAAAGGTCCAAAGGGGTAGGGATAGTGGGAGGGCCAGGGGAAAGGAAAGAAGGGAAAGGAAAAATGATGAGAAATGGAAAAAATGGAAATAAAGTCTTTGTAAATAGGGAAGGGTGGAGGGTGTGAAGGGAGGGGTAGGAATGGGGAAAAAAAATATTTAGCTTTTATGTAAATGAATCAAAATGCCCTTTCAAACCAAAGATTTAAAATTATTTTTAAATTAGAAATTGACAAAACTTAGATATATTTATTTATGGGATAAAAAGCAATGATATAATTTGTGAGTATATTGGGAGATAATTACATCAAGCTTATTAACATATCCATTACGTCAAATACTAAATCAATTTTTTATTTGAAATAGTTTCAGATTTAGTTGCAAGTACAGCACAAAACCCAGTTTCTCTTAATGATTAATGTCTTACACTGTTATGAAATAAATAGTCTTGGTGTCTTTTACTGTAAAATTACATTAGAAAATAAGCCAAGGTGCTGGACATGCTCATTGCTCCCAGAGCACTCTTCCTTCTAGAATCTCTCAGCTGACATAACTAAGAAATATATGAAATGGTTTTAATTTAATCATGTGTAAGTTTGAACCAAATACTTCACGATAGGACCACAAATATGAATTATTTAGAGATGGTACTCAGAACATTGTGTTGGCTCTAATTTAACATCTAGGCTATAATCAAATATGATTGATCTATCATTGACAAAGACCATGTTATAGTTATTTTTCAATTAGTAGGAATTTAACTCTTCTATATATAGTTCTGAAATTATTTTAAAAGGCCAGGAACATAATTTAAAGAAAAAAATGATAACTCAGCAGCAGAAAATCCACAAGCTTTGTCCTTTAGCACTCACTGTACTTTACCCAATAAGCTATAATGAAAATAACAGCAGTTTTAATAGTGTCAAGTCAATGTTTAAAGAAATTCTCCACAGCAAACTAGCATATATATATTCTTCCCAGGAATGTACTAATTTTGTCAGTATCTTTGATATGTTTTGGGTACTCACTGGTAACTAAATGTATTCTTTTTGAGAGTTTCTGTTTAACAAATGTTTCACATCATGTATTTTGTAGAACTGCTTAACAAGACCCACAAGTAACAAAGCCTGTTAAATCATTGTTTCTCAGCAGTGAACATCTAAAATCAATTTCATTTATGACTAGTGAGATAAAATTGTTCCTTTCATTATTCCTTATAATTTTATCTACATTTTAGTATTAAAGTGATACATTTTATAGTAGAGGACCATGAATTACATCTCAGTGTACTGTGCATCCAAACTGATTCATAGCCTACATTCTGTGTAATTACCCCAAGAATATAGTTGTACCAATATATACTTATCATCTCTTCTAATAACTTATAAAACAGAAGACTTTTAGCACTGGAAGCAAAATACCATGGGAGTATCTTACTGTTTTCCCAGAGAAGAGAGTTCAAGGAACACCCATTTATGCGTGGCTTTAAATAACTTTACTTGGTTTTATATGTGTCAGTGCCTCAATACTACTTTCTACAACTGGTTGATCCTACATTATTTTTTTCTCTATTTCTAAAAACATAGAATAGAAATTGTGAGGTGAGTATATGTGTCTTACTTTCTTGTTGCTGAGACACAATACTTGACACCCACAAATTAAAGGAAGAAAGGTTTATTTTGGCTCACTGTTTGTAGAGGTTTCAGTCCATAGTTGGCTGGCTCCAAGGCAGGGGAGCACGGCACAGGGGCATGGTAAATGCACATGGGATTGCATGTGGCATTGCATACATGAACCACACAGAGATCAAAGGAGGAGGGAGAGAAATATACCCTTGCAGACCACATCCCCAGTGATCCACCTCCCCTGACAAGGCTTCACCTGCCAATATCACATTTAGCAATATACTCACCAGTGAACCAATCCACTGATAGGTATCATGCCCTCATGATGCAATCACTTCCCTAAAGCCCCATCTATGATCATATGAGGCTCTGGGGGACATCTAAATATAAATGATAACACTGTGAAAATACTAGATATGAAATAGTTAAAAGCACCAGTTATTTATTAAGGTAGGTATAATTACATGCATCATGTCGTCTCACATTAGAAATGACTATTCATGCACAGTTCCTTAAAATTTTAAAGCCATAGGATCTAGACTTACATGTTACAATAGTTAAATTATAAAGGGTTATTTCAAATAATATAAGGAGTACTCAGAAGCATCATAAATTATAAGTATTATTAATATTACTGGAATTAAAAGAGACTATATTTCCATGTATGACCTCAATTGAAAATCCATCTGGACAGAACTACAGAAAACAAACATAAAATTCACATGGAACCAGAAGAGACTCAGAAGGACAAAAGCAATCCTGGGCCACAAAAGAAAAGCAGAAGGCATCACAATCCTGGGCTTCAAATTATATTAGAAAGCTACAGTGGTAAAAAAAAAAAAAGAGCATTATATGGCTGGGTATTAATTCAGTGGCGCCATGCCTACCTCGCAAGTGCAAGGTCCTGAGTTTGATCCCTGGTACCAAAAAAAAAAAAAAAAAAAAAAAGGAGAGCATGATACTGGTACAAACACAGACATGTGCTTCAATGGAGCAGAATGGGGGATGCAGAAATAACTCCAGGTATATCCAGGCATTTGATTTTAGACAAAGGAACCAAAAATACCCTTCAAGAAGGATAGCCTCTTTAACAAAAGGTCCTAGGAAAACTGGCTATCCACATGCAAAAGATTGAATCTAGACTCATATATCTTACCATGTACTAAACTAAAACCAAAATGAATTAAAGAGCTACATGTTCAGACAGAACCACTTAATCTGCTGGAAAATAAAACCGGTAAAACTCTGAAATATACAGGTTAAAAAAGCAAGGACTTTCTGAAGAGAATCCCAATTGCACAAGAAATAACATTAAAAAATGGGATCATATCAAATTTAAAAGCTTCTCTTTTTTTGCACAGTAAAGGAAACAAGCGATAGAGTGAAGAAACAACATACAGAATGGGAACAAATTTTGCCAGCTATTCCTCAAATGAAGGACTAATATCTAGAATTTACAAATATCTCAAAATAACAAGCAAATTAAATGAATAAACACTTCTCAGAAGTACAAATGGCCAATAAATACATGAAAATATGTTCAACATTTCTGACCACTACAGAAATTCAAATTAAAACAGCATTTATGTGCCATCCTACTCCAGAAAGAGTGGCTAGCATCATGAAATCAAATAATAATGAATGCTGGCACAGCTGTGGGGAAGAAGAAACTCCTCTACATTGGTGGTGACATGATGACTGTAATGATTATGTGTTGCAAACATGTACTAATAAATTTTCTTTATCAGTATTAGGGAGAGGAAAAAAAATCAGTTCCCAATTCAAGTAAGAGCAGGAAGGATGAGGTGTTTGAATGAAGGGACATAATGCATGTTAAGAAAATTCACTAAACAGACTGTGTTAGTTGTTAATACAACGAGTCATCATTAGAGTTCATTAACATTGTAGTTGAAGGCCCATCTGCCCCATTTACTTTAAGAGTGCTCGTTGGGAAGTCATACAATTTCTCTGTCATATTTCTTATTTCTGAAAAGGAAGTTAATATAGGATCATTTTCTTTTATAATGCAATTCCTTGTCCTCAGTTCAAATAAAATATTCTTTTGGCATGGTTTGTAAATTGTAGAAGTCTTTATAAATGTACAGAGTTGATATTTTATGACTACTATTATAACCATACAATGATGATTGCAACTATTCAGTACTCATCAAAAACAGATACTTTTACAAGTGGTTTTCATGGACTATCTCATTTAATTCTCAACAACTCTAAGAAGGAGGTGCTATTATTTTCCCATTGGACAGATGAGGAAACTTATCTCAGAAAGGTCAAGTAATATTTCCAAGGACACACAACTAGTAGGGGCTAAAGCCAAGATTGGACCTCTAGAAGCCTAGATTAAAACCTGAACTATTAAAGAGTATTGTAATAGGTAAATTACCTGTAAATTCTTGTGAATACTACATTAAAAATGCAATGGATCCAGGTGTGGTGGCACATGTCTGTAATCCCAGACTCTGGGAAACAGAGGCAGGAGGATTTCAAGTTGGAACCCAGGCCAGGCAACTTAGTGACTTAGTGAGACTGTCTTCCAAATTTACAAAAAGAGCTGGAGATGTAGCACAGTGCAACAGTCCTGGGTTCCATCCTCAGTAACTCAAAAATAAAATAAAAAATACAATTATTATTTGTAGCTATATATCTATACTCATGTTCAGGCCATATGCCAAATGCCCCCCAAACAGCAAAACAATATAATGAAATAAAATTTAAATTGGTTCATATAATCAGTTTATGTAAATTGGGACAAATTAAAGCAAGTATTGTGCTAATTTGTCTAATCTAAAATTTTCAAATCTATGAAACATAAATCTCTGTGGTGAGGTAGAGGTGGAATTCTAGCCTGAATTAGTTGATGTGGTTTTTTTGTTTCTGTTTTTGTTTTTGCACTGCCATGTGGCTGGATACAACTAATTTTACAGAAATGAAGACAATTGGGAAAAACAGAAATATACAGAAAATTGAAAAACAACACATTAGTTTCAACTTCTTTACTTAGTCAGATTACTAGAATTTTTTAAATGAACTAATTTAAATTTTCTCTTTTGTCTCCTCACATATAAGAAAAGGAATGATAAAGGAACAGTGTTGTAAAAACAAAATGAAATTGTAAACTATCCAAATCAGCATGAATAATCTATAAACTCAACTAAAATTTATTCCTCATATATTTCAGATTACTTACTATTTACCTTTGTTCCTTTGTATAGCGACATGTGTTTCTGCCATCTGCATAGGGTAATATCTATAGATTATCATTTGTAATGTTCAGTGGCTTCACTGGATTGCAGATCCTTACAGATCTAAAGGTTTAAAGCTTTCACATTGCCAAGAATACTATATTGTGTTCATGGCTTTGACAGATATTGAGTCACAGACTTTGCCAACTTGATACTTAATACCATGTCATACAGAATTAACTTAGCAATTATTTTTAACTATTTAATGTAACATTGCCAGCAGCCGTTGTCATGTAGTAATTAGGAATATCAGGATACAGTAATTCCACACTTGGAAGACAGCTGTTTTAACCTAGACTCCTCTGAAATTTTCTCTCCTTTTGACTGACACTGAACCAACTTGCGCATATAATTGCCTGAGTCAGATATCTGAAGACATCAGTGCATTTGCTTTAAATCTTAAATTCAGTATTTCCAGATAACTCATTCACCTACATGGAAGAAAATATTTTTAACCTTTAATCCTTCAACATCCCTGAATGTGAATATACAGATTATTTATGCAATTCCTTAGTGTTCTAATATTCAGCCTTCTGAAATCTCATAATCTACTTAGTGTAACCAGTTGCAAAATATTTCAGCATGGAATACCACATCATGGAAATAAGTTTTATACCATGAAAAAGTACTGAAATATTTAGGATGTTTATGACGTGCTAACCAGAGAGACAATTCGCTTTACCTCAGTTTAAATTGCTGGCTTAGAAAATATATTATAGCTTTATAATTTTAATAAAATCATAATACAATTTAAAGTGGAAAAAATTTCTTAACCAGAGGTTGAATGTGTATGGTAAAATATTTCCAAAGAATAAAATGTATTCACTGGCTCTTTTAGGTCCCAGTTCAGCTCTCTTCTTTTGGATACTTAAATCGCTGATTTTCTGTTTTTTCTTAATTGTAGATTGCTTTTTTTAATATCTTTAAAAAATGGTTGTCTTATACTGTTGTCTAACCAGTGATGTGCCTTACTTCTTCCATTTAGTTGTAAAATCCTTTTGGAGGAGACATCACATATCACATATTTCACTGATGACACTTAACAAAATGCCTTCTTGACAATTTGAATTTTTTAATTCATGAGTGAGAAATGTTTCTCTTTTCTTTCTTCCTTCCTTCCTTCCTTCCTTTCCTTCCTTCCTTCCTTCCTTCCTTCCTTCCTTCCTTCCTTCCTTCCTTCCTTCCTTCCTTCTTTCTTTCTTTCTTTCTTTCTTTCTTTCTTTCTTTCTTTCTTTCTTTCTTTCTTTCTTTCTTTCTTTCTTTCTTTCTTTCTTTTTCTTTCTGTACCAGATATCAAACTCGGGACTTTACGCTTGCAAAGCAGGTGGTGGCACCATTGAGCTAAATCCCCGGCCCTTCTCCATTTATTTAAACATTTGTCAATTGCTCTTTGCCATGTTTTGTAGTTTTTAGCATACAAATCCTAGTGGATTTTCTGAATGAAATGAGTTCATGGTATATATATATATGGGATATGGGAGCATAGTGGTAGGCCACATATATCCATTGTTCTTACCCCAAGGAGTGATTTTCCAAATAAATAAATATTAGTGCTCATCATAATAACATGTGACTTGGGATCACAAGGCAAATTCAACTTATTTCCTAAATTGAAAGATATAGCACATATGTGAATGTGGCAAGTCAAAATGATTAAATTCATTATTAGAGATCTTAAATAATTTTCACCTATTCCTTAATCTCTTTTCTTACACCACAGTAGTAATATTTGTCAAAATGACTTTTTAATATGTGTGCATTATAATATATGTAAAAGTGTGTTAATCAGTCTTGTTTGTAGTGATGAGTACCTAGAAACACCTAGAATGTCCACTAACATAGAAAGCCTATTTCCTCAATGTGTATAAGGAAATCTAGATGATGTATCAAATTCCATCTACTTCCAACAAGGACAAGATTTTTACATAGTTATTAGGCTTGAGATCAATATTCTGAGAAACACAAAAGAAAAATATGAAATAGAGTTGGAAAATATTTATTTGTATATTTCCATGCTACTTCCAAAATACAAGCCACAGACAAGCAGGAGGAAATTTTGAGAGTGGTCTCACACTATACAGCAATTTTTCTTTCCCTATGATCTTGATAAATAAACAATATGGAGGATAGCAAAGAACACTGAATTTGCATTTTATGTGACATTATTAGATTCATTTTGGAGGTGTGGTACAAAAGGAAATAAAATGTCTAAATAACAAGGCTGGGGGGATACTGAGAATTCAGGCTTCACGGGCAGTACTAAAATCATTAATGTCTCATTAAGGAAATCAAATTATTATTACTGGGATTCTCTTCCTTATAACTCAAAGAAATGATTTTTTGGGTTATTGGGGGTTTTTTCGTTTTTTTTTTTAGAAATGATTTTTTTGAAATGTGTGTATGTAATTTTCTACAAAGTGGCCATTGCATCCAAAGAGTTGTAGAATATGTATTTGCTTCCATAAACATGACTATTTGCATTTCCATAAGATTAATGTTTCTGCAAAAGAGGCACCTAATGAAATTAATAAATATATCTGATAATTCTGGATAAAAAACCAGAAAATGTCAATTTGGTTTTCTACTATGCCTATATAAGGTATAAAATTTGGAAACAGTTATTGAGGTCAATAATTTCTTTATTTTACTCCTTTGAATCCTTTGAAACTTCCCTACATTTTAGTACAATTAAATATTTTCAAGCTTAGAATAAAAAAGTGTATTTGAATTTTAGTGAAAATTCTTCAGAATATATTACAAGCAAAAGATTCTCAGTATCCATGTAAAAGTGTTCCTCCATGATATGTTTTCATATTTTTGCAATATATATTAATGTAATTTGAACCTAGCATTAGCAAGAAAAACAAATTAGATAACTGAGATTACATTAAACTGAAAAGCTTCTGCACACCAAAGGAAAAAATCAGCAGACTAACAAAGAATCCTATGTAACAGAAAATACATTTATATCTCATAGGGGATTAATATCCAAAATATGTAAGGAACTCAAGTCAACAGAAAAAAACACAATTTAAAAGTGAGCAATGAATGCAAATAATTATTTTTCAAAAGAAGACATGTTTATATCCAACAGGTATATGAAAAATTGATCCACATTACTAATCTTCAAGGCAATGCAAATTAAAAACCAAATGAGATATTACTTTGCATTTTAAAATACCTAGCACCAAAAAGGTGAAGAATAACAAGTGTGGAGAATGTAGACAACAAAGTATTCTTGTGCACTGCTGGTAGGAATACAAATTAATGAAGCCATTATGAAAAATGGTATGGATGCTCCTTTAAAATTTAAAAGTAAAGCTACCATATGATTCGGTAATCCTACTCCTGGGTATACATTCCAAAGGCTACAGTTATCAATACATAGAACGAATATTTGCACTACAGCATTATTCATAATGACCAACAAAGGAAATCACTCTAAGTCTCTGTAAAATATGTGATATTGTATGTGAACCTGGATGTTAAGTGAAGTAATTCAGGCACGGAAAAAAGTATATATACATATTTTGCATGTGATCTCACTTATATTTGGAATGGAAAAAAGTCAAACTCATAGAAATAGAAAGTAAAATGGTGATTACCAGAGGATTAAAGATGGGAGATTGGGGAGATAGTCATCAAATAATATAAAATTTCAATGAGACAGGAGGCAAAATTTAAGAGTTCTATTGTGCATCCTGGTTGCTGTGGTTAATAATAAATATTGTTATATTTGAAAATGATAAGAAAATAGATTTTAATTGTTCTCACAAAAGTTATAATGAATGTATGTGGTAAAAAGCTTGATTTAGTAATTCCACAACTACATGCAGTTAAAACTATAGTAACAAAAATGTAACTCACAAACATTTCTTTAAAAGATCAAAAAATACAACTATGTACCATATTCTGTTGATTTATATGTATTCTTATCATAGCAGTGAGTATGAAATGAAATATTTTTAATTTGAAAATCAAAGTGATATAATAGCAACCAGCGTTTTATTACTATGCCTTTTTTACCATAACTTATTAGCAGGTTTAAAATACTTTGTTTTAGTAAATAGGTATCTCATTAACAGATGTGAGAAAAAGTCATTGTTTTGTGCTGTTGACTAATGCTAACTACTACACCTTTGTCCAGGCAGTAAATAAATGTACACCCTCAACTCCATAAAAGAGAAGAACAGCTGTTTCTTTGTTTGGTTTCTTTCCTGCTTTTGACTACTGTTATCTGACTTTTTCTCTCCGATATTTGTAAGAAGTGAAAGCTCAATGTTGAAGATTCAGCTGTTGTAATTGTGTCCACTGTCTTGAAATTCTTTTATCCCACAACATAATTGTATTTCTTCACAAATATATCTACAAATGAATATCTACCAAATAAGTGATTAAATGGAAGAGAAAAGAGTCTCACATAGATCCACACATAAAAGAATAATTAATTTTTGACAAATGTGCAAAGGCAAGTCAGTGGAGAAGGAATAGCCTTTTGAACAAATGGTGCTACACTAATGGGATATTTATATGGGGAAAAATCACTCCATATCTTCTACCATATGCAAAAATGAATCAAACCTTAATGTAACATCTAAAAGAATAAAATTTCTAGGAAAAAAAAGAAGAAAACCTTTGTAACTTTGGGTAAGGCAATGATTTAGAGATAACACAAAATGCAAAGCCCTTAGAAGGGATTATTTAGATTTAATCAAAATTACAACCTTCTCTTTTTTGAAAATAGTGAAAAAGCAATGGTAAGGAAACACAAATAAATCCACAGATTGGGAAAAAATATTAGCACAGATTATTCCTGATAGCAGACTTAACCACAATATATAAAGAACTCACAAAACTTAACAGTAATGCAATTAATAATTCCTAAAAATTAATAATATCTTTTAAATGGGAGAAATATAAATAGACAATTTATCAGAAGATACATGGATGGAAAATCAGGATATGAAAAGATGTTCAGCAGCATTAGTTAAGAGTGAAAATTAAAGCACCCTCCTGAACAACCAATGATTCACAGATGAAATTTAAAAAGAAATTAAACAGTATCTACAATTAAATGATAATGGTGATACAACATACCAGAACTATTGGGACACAATGAAAGCAGTCCTTGTAGGAATTCTCATATTAGGAAAACTGAATGAGCACAAATGAACAACCTGATATTGGACCACAAATGTCTAGAAAAAGAAGAACAAGTCAAGCCCAAAGCTAATGTGAATAAGAAAATTATAAATATCAGAGCAGAAGTTAATAAAAAAAAATACTAAAAAAAAAATAGCACAAAGAATCTATGAATCAATGAGTTGATTCTTTGAAAGATTACATAAAATTGATAAACTAGCCAACTTTATCAAAAAAGGAAAGAAAATACTCAAATTCATGCAATTATGAATGAAAAGTGTGAAATCACAGTGGATCCTGTTGAAATCCAAAAGATCACCAATGCCTACTTTTAGAAATTGTACTTTAATAAAATGGAAAACTTATAATTGACAATATAATTAACGAATATAATTAAAATCTTATGAACAAAGAAAAGCTCAGGTCCTGACGCATTCACTCCTGAATTCTACAAGAAATTTTAAGAAGATCTAATGTCAGCATTCCAAACTTTTTAATGAAATTGAAAGTGAAGGAATACTCTCAATCTCATTTCTGGAAGCAAGTATTATGCTGATACCCAAAAACAGAGAAGGATCCACCCAAAAAAGAGAACTACAGGCCAATCTTTTTAAAAAGATTTAGATCTAAAATGCCATCCAAAGTTTCATGTGAACAGAGATGGGGATTTTGGCAGGTGATTGTGTCACTAGCTTTCAGGTCTTGAAGAGGTCTTTTCCAGGTTCTTTTTGTCCTGAACAAAGAATCAGACAAGACAGCAAGCATGCAAATTTATTGGAGTTAGAAGAGAAATATGCTCTAGAGAGTGAGAATGGGCTAGTGGAAAAGTTCACAGTGTCCAAAAAGAAATACGCTCTTCAGAGTGAGAGCAGGCTGCTAAAATACTTCATAGTGACCAAAAAGAACTAAGCTCTTCAGAGAGAGAGCAGGCCCATGAGCAGACACAGTGGCCATGAGGTTAATGGCAGGGGTCTTTTGTAACTCTCATTTGTAGATTGTTTCTTTTGTATCTGAACAAGGCATTTGGGATATTTGTCCAATCAGAACTTCACTTGTCTGGACATCAGATCTAAGCTGTCCTATCAAAGCCTACTTAGTTTCAAGTCAGATGTAAATGAAGAACTGAAGATAGCTCTTTCTGATTGGTCATAGGTTCAGGGTTTGAGAACTGTGTTCTCCACAACCAATTTTGTCCCACCTCAATCTCCATTCTCATTTCCCCCTCAGAGAAATAATTCTCATAGTTCTTCACTGGATGTTGAGAGAATGAAGGTCTCTATCTTTATACAGCTATTTCTAGCTGAAAGGGGTTGTAAATCCTACCTATGGGAGATTATGTCCTCTCAGACTACCTTGGGACATTGGAAATTTCTGGTTAGGCTGGAAAAATTTGCCAGAAGGCAATGAAAAAAGAATGCCTATATTTCAAGAATGCTTGAACTACTTCAATAGGAGAAAGAGAATCATAGGCTCTCTTGAATTAATAAACTTTAGTATTATCTTGAGGAGACAGAGCTCAAATACGAGACGGAGTAAGTCAGTATATTTCCTGGTCTGTCTCAAAAATTAAACTATGACTGATCCAGCAATTAGACACATATTTTTCATGTTATTATTTGCAGTTTTCTAAGATATTATATTTCCATGCTTTCTGTGAAGAAGATAGCATAGCAAAGAAGGATATTAGATAATCTACCAAGACCTGGAGAGCCATAGGAGGATTACCCACATTATGGATCCTCATAAAAACAAAAGTCACAATACAGGTGCTCATTTCACTGTGGTGGATCGGGGTCACTGGTGACTGTACTTATCTACACCTATACTGGTACTGGATTCTTGCATTTTGAAAAAAAACTCTCAGATATTCAAGAAGTTCATAGGAGTAGCTTTCTTCTTTTGGTTGGATCTTTCCCTCAGACAGTTCAATTGGGGCTGGCTTTATCCTAGAAATGTGAACCCACCTATCTTATCTATCTATCTCTGCCACTATTACTATAGTGGGTATGGCATGGATCCCTGAAAAGAGACACTTTGTATTTAGTTGGCCTATTGGAGCTTTCTCTTTCCAAGTTTTAATGAACACTTGGTCACCGGAGAAGACAATATGTGCTCCCCCTGGGTCAGGAGCTGGCAGGACTTTTTTCCCCTATAGTTGAAGAGCTTGTTGTACTTTGTCAAGATTAATAAGGTATTGTAAGAGGTTGGTAGTCTCTAGATTCACTACCATATCAGGAGATAAAAAATGCATCCTGAATAGCATCTCAAATGGAGTCATATTTAGCTAATTTTGGGGAGTATTTCAATTTCTCATAGGGGCTATTGGCAATAATTGGAGTCAAGACTCAGAAGTCCCTTGGGAAAGTTTTGCTAGAGTTCACATTAGAGCCTGGGTGGCTCTTTTAACCTTTCCAGAGGACTGAGTTCTCTATGCAGAATAGAGATGGTACTAATGCCTTTGCCATCCCTTGAGTTACTTGAGAGGCAAATAAAGGCTTATTGTCCCTCTGAAGGAATTGGTATAGTCTAAACCAGGGGCTGGTTTCTTTGAGATGTACCTTGACTATCTCCATAGCCTTTTCTGAATTGGTAGGGAAGAACTCAAGGCAACATATAAAGGTGTCAGTTAGGATCACAAATTGTTTTAATCCCCCACATGGTGGCACATGGATAAAGTATAATTTCCAGTCCTCTCTAGGGTGTATCCCTCTCCTCTGTACAAGATCTAACAAAGGATGTGGTCTGGGCTTGCCAGACTTATTGTAGGCACAGAATGGGCAGGCTTTGCAGAACTGTCATGCAGTCTCCACTAGTCCTGGTCTTGTGAAAATTTAAGTGATTATTTCCCATGTAGCATCCCTTCCATATGGAAAGAATAATTAAATTTTTTATAGCTATCTACTCTGTAATTCAAGGAAGGACTGGATTGTTTTCCAAATACCACCAAAGCACCTTTAAAATTTCCCCTTATCCTAAAGTACATTTATCTTCATAAGGGATATAAACTGGTATTTAATGGTTCCACAGGAACTGAGAATAAGGCTGGGGTCTTGAGCTGCTGTGAGTCTGCCCTCTTTTACTCTCTTTTAGCCTTTTGATTTCCCAAGGTGACTATATACATATCCATCTTGTGTTATTTGTAATAAATAACAGTGACCTGCATGTGAAGATAGTCTCTAGCAGTTGTAGAATGTCTTGATTGTACTATATAAACAATCATTTATTAGCTAGCAAGAATTTCAATTACTTTCTTCATGGATGAGACAAAATATTTGACACCAACAGTTAAGAGAGTAAAGGTTTATTTGGGTTCCAGTTTCTAGAGATTTCAGTTTATAGTCTTCTGTCTCTAAAGCAGGGTATCTTGATAAAGAAGAAACAATTTATGATGTGGCAAGCAGAATGCAGCAAGCAGCAGCAGCCTGCCTCTCATTTCTTTTTTCTAAGTTCTTTTATTGGTACATTTTAGGTATACAATACATTTAAATTTATCATTGGGTGTTCATACCTGTACATGATGTATCTTGGTTCTTATTTTTTTCCCCATTACCTGTTCACCCTTCACCCCCTGCACCCTTCCCTATTTATACAGACATCATATCTTTTTTTTTTCTTTCCTCATAGTTTTTCCTTTACCTCCTTTCCTTTCCCCTTCCTCTCCCTTCACCCCTTTGTCTTTGGACCTTTTTTCCTATTTCAAATTATCAATTATTCATTTTCATCATTTTAACCCTTGTTTACACTATCAGTTTCTCACACTAGTGAAACTATTCAGTATTTACACATGTGTGTCCTATTTATTTCACTTAAGAGTATGGCCTTGATATGCATCCATTTAGCTATAAATGACTCCAGGTATTCATTATTTATGGCTGAGTAGTACTCCATTTAATTAAAAAAACACATCTTCTTTATCCAGTTTCCAATTGATGGGCACTTGGGCTGCTTCCAAGCTTTAGCTATTACAAACTGTGCTGCTGTGAACACGGGTGAACATATATCACTGTGGTATGATTCTTTTAATTCTTTTGGGAAGATACCCAGCAGGGGAATAGCTGGGTCAAATGGGACCTCTAGTCCTAGCTCTTTGAGGTATCTCCATACTGATTTGCACAGTGGTCACACCAGTTTACACTCACACCAGCAATGGAGAAGGGTTCCTTTCTCCCCACACCCCACCAACATTTGTTATTGCTTGATTTCTTGATAGTAGCAATTCTTTGTGGGGTGAGGTGGAATCTCAGTGTTGTTTTCATCTGCATCTCTCGAATGACCAGTGATGTTGAACATTTTTTCATATATTTGTTTGGTGCTTTTATTTCTTTGTCTGAGAAATGTCTGTTCATTTCAGATGCCCATTTTTGAATTGGGTCTTTGAATTTGGGAGGGTCTGAGTTTTTTCAATTCTATGTATTCTAGATAGTAGTCCTTTGTCTGAGGTACAGCTGCTAAAATTTTTTTCCCACATTGTAGGTGGTCTGTTAGCTCTGTTGGGAATTTCTTTTGCAGTGCAGAGACTTTTTAATAAGATGAGATCCCAGTTGTTGATTCTTTCTGTTAGTTCCAGTGCTACTGAGGTGTTCTTCATGAAGTTTGTCCTATGCCAATGTCTTCAAGAGTTCTACCTAACTTATGTTCCAGCAAGTTTAGTGTTTCTCTTTTAATATTTAGATCTTTAATCTACTTTGATCTTAGTTTAGTGCATGGAGATAGATATGGGTCTAGTTTTAATCTCTGCCAGGATGAAATCCAGTTTTCCCAACACCATTTATTAAATAGGCTGTCTTTCCTCCTGTGGTTGGCTCCTTTGCCAAAGACGAGATGGCTGAGTATGTCTGGAGTTGCTTCTGCATCCTCTAATCTATTCCATTGATCTTCAGGTCTGTTCTTTTGGCAGTACCATGCTGTATTTATCACAGTAGCTTTGCAGTATAGTTTCAAGTTGGGGATTGTGATACCCCCTGCCATGTCTCTGTTGCTTAGAATTGCTTTTGCTATTCTAGGTCTCTTCTGGTTCCAAACGAATTTTTGGATTGTTTCCTCTAGTTCTGTGAAGTATATTGTTGGAATTTCAATCGGTATTGCATTAAATCTATACAGCAGTTTTGGAAGTAAGGCCATTTTCACTATATTAGTTCTTCTACCAGGAACAAGAGATGTCTTTCCATTTTCTTATATCCTCCTCAATCTCCTTTTCCAGAGTGCTGTAGTTTTCAGTGTAGAGGACTTTTGCTTCCTTTGTTAGATTGATTCCTAGATATTTCATTTTTTTGGATGCTATTGTAAAAGGAATTGTTTCTCTAATTTCTCTCTCAATGAGTCTGTTATTTGTGAATAAGAAGGCTATTGTTTTTTGAGTGTTGACCTTATATCCAGCTACCCTACTGAATCTGTCAATTAAGTCCAGAAGACTTTTGGTAGAGTTATTTGGGTCTTCTATGTAAAGTATCATATCATCAGCAAATTATGACAGTTTAACTTCTTCCTTTCCTATCTTCATTCCTTGTATTTCTTTCTCTTTTCTAATTGCTGTGGCTAATGTTTCCAGAACTATATTGAACAGGAGTGGTGATAGTGGGCATCCTTGTCTTGTGCCTGATTTTAACATGAAAGTTTTCAGTGTTTGACCATTTAGTATGATGTTAGCTTTTGGTTTTTCATAGCCTTAATCAGGTTGAGATAAAGGCTTTCTATTCCAATTTTCTGTAGGGTTTTTATCACGAGTGTGTGTTGGATTTTGTCAAATGCCTCTTTGGCATCTATTGAGATGATCATATGGTTTTTGTCCTTGACTCTGTTAATATAGTGTATTACATTTATTGGTTTATGAATGTTGAACCAACCTTACATCACTGGGATAAATCCGACTTGGTCAGGGTGTGTGATCTTCTTGATGACCCTCTGCGTTCTGTTTGCCAGTAACTTGTAGAGGATTTTTACATCTATGTTCATTAGGGAGATTGGCCTGTAGTTCTCTTTTTGGATTGGGTCTTTCCCTGGTTTTGGAATCAAAATAGCACTTGCTTCCAGGAATGAATTTGGAAGTATTGATTCCCTTTCAATTTCCTTGATGAATTTAAAGAGTAACGGCAATAGTTCTTCTTTAAATGTCTTGTAGAATTCAACAGTGAAGCCATCAGGACCTGGGATTTTCTTTGTTGCTAAGTTTTTTTGTTACATTTTCAATTTCCCTCATTATAATTGGGGTGTTTAGAATTTCTATATCTTCATTTAATTTGGGCAATTTGTATGTATCTAGGAATCTGCCCATTTCTTCTGTGTTTTTCCATTTTATTGGAGTACAGGTTCTCAAAGTAGGCATTGATGATCCTCTGGATTTGCATTGGATCTGTTGTGACTTCACCTTTTTCATTCTTAATTGCATGTATTTGTGCCTTTTCTTTCCTTTTTTTGATAAGGTTGGCTAAAGGTTTATCGATTTTATTTATTCTTTTAAAAAAACAACTCTTTGATTCATTGATTTTTTTGTATTGTTCTCTTAGTCTCCATTGCATTGATTTCTGCTCAGATCTTTATCATTTCCTCTCTTGTGTGAGTTTTGGATTCGTTATACTCTTTTTTCTAGCAGCTTGAGGTTTTGCATTAGGTTATTTAGCTGAGTTTTCTCTGTTTTCCTAATATGTGTGTTCACTACTATGAATTTCCCACATAGAACTGCTTTCATGTGTCCTGTAGATTCCTGTACATTGTAGTGGCATTTTCATTTATTTGTAGAAATTGTTTAATTTCTTCTTTAATTTCTTCTGTGAAACATTGGTTGTTCAAAAGAGTGTTATTCAGTTTCCATGTCTTTGTGGGGGTTTTGCGGTTTCTTATGCTATTGATCACCAATTTTATTGCATTATGGTCTGATAAAATACAGGGGGTAACTTCAATTCTTTTACATTTACTTAGACATGTCCTATTATCTAGCATGAGGTCTATTCTGGAGAATGACCCATGTGCAGCTGAAAAGAACGTGTATTCCGATTTTGTGGGGTGAAACACTCTGTAAACATCTATTAAGTCCATTTGTTCAATAGCTTGGTTCAGTTCTAGAATTTCCTTGTCAACTTTTTGTCTAGATGATCTGTCTATTGGCGATAGTGGGGCATTGTGGCCCCACACTACAATTGTGTTAGTGTTTATTTGGTTTTTCATGTCCATTAATATTTGTTTTGTATAGTTGGGGGGATTCGTATTTGGTGCATATATATTTAGGATTGTCATCTCTTCCTCTTGGATTGTTCCCTTCACAAGGATGTAGTGTTCATCTTTGTCTCTCTTAATTAGTTTTGGTTTGAAATCTACTTTGTCTGCAAATAAGATTGCTACCCCTGCTTTCTTCTGGGTTCCTGTGGTGTGGAGAACTGTTTTCTATCCTGTTACTTTCAGTCTATGTATTTCTTTTTGAGTTAGGTGTATTTCTTGTATACAGCATGTTATTGCATTTTCCTTTTTAATCCATTCTGCCAGTCTATTACTTTTGATTGGTGAATTGAGGCCATTAACATTGATGGTTATAATTGATAGATATTGATTTATCCTTGGCATGTTGTTTTGCTTTTGTTGGCTCTTTTATTTCTTATTTTTCCCCCTTTCTCTTTAGTGTCTTACCTTGCCTGGTGGCTTCCCTGTGTTGGGCCTCATGGAGTTGTGACCTTCATTGCTTTTTTCTAGGATATTGTTTAGAATTGCTTGTAGTGCTGGTTTGGTGTTCATGAAATTTCTCAGGTGTTCTTTGTCATGGAAATATCTAATTTCCCCATCAATTTTGAAAGATAATTTTGCAGGATACAACAGTCTAGGTTGGAAGTTACTTTCTTTTAGGGCTTGAAATACTTCACTCCAGGCTGTCTTTGATTTGAGGGTTTGTGTTGCGAAGTCTGCTGTGATTCTGATGGGCTTTCCTTTGTAGGTGAATTGTTTCTTTTCTCTAACTGCTTGTAGGATTTTGTTTTTCTGTTGGGTTTCTGGGATCCTGACTAGTATATGTCTAGATATAGAATTCTTTTGATTGTGGTTGGGTGGAATTCTATATGGCTCATTTATCTGTATGTCCTATTCTCTCCCTCTTTCTGAGAAGTTTTCCACTATTACTTCTGTGAACAGTTTTTTTATGTCAATTGTGTTTTCTCCTGTTTTTTCATGGACTTCTATCAGTCTTATGTTACTCTTCTTTGCATCATCTAGCAGCTGTTGGATTGATTTCTCGTGGTCCCTTACTATTTTTAAGAAATTTCTGTTTTTATGGTCTTTAACCACTATCCTGTCTTCTATATCTGATATTCTATCTTTAGATTCCCTTAATCTGCTGTGAATACTTTCAGTAGAGTTTTTAATCTCCTGAATATCTGTGTGAATCTGTTTCATGGATTTCATTTCTTTCTTATGTTGGGCACTCATGGTTTCCATTTCTTTCTTATGCTGGGTGTTCATGGCTTCCAGCATGTTTCTGAGCTCATCTATTTTTTCATCTGTTTCTGTTCTGGGGCCTCTAATCATGACTTTCACTCTGCTCACCATCTCTGCAGATATCTGGGAGATTATTTCTGCTTTGTATTTTTCTAGAGCCTCATTCATCTGTCTTATTACTTCCTGTGCTATCAGTTCAGGTTGGCCAGGTGGTTGGTTATCAGACTTTTCCACCTCATTTCCCCTGGGTTTTACCCTTGGTGGAGTGGAAGTCTGATTTTTTGTGCCTTGCTTAAATGTCTTCTCATTTTTTTTTTTTGTTACTGTCCTTGGTTTAACTCCTGGGTTGATACTTTGGAATTGCTTATTGTAAGTATCTTTGTTGCTTGTAATTAGAACCCTTATGGAATGATTACTTCTCAGAGGTGACTTCCAGATATAGCTGGTCTTTAAGTTTTGAGTCTCTAATGACTCTGAGGCTATCTCATTATCATTATACTAGGAAGGATCACTGACTAGATCAATAACAACATCTTAGCCCAAGTGATACAATCAGCAACACCACTGCATCAAGTACATCTTAGAAAATGACATTTTGTGGTAGTTATTAACCTACACCTTTAACTGTGTGAATTAAATCAAGGTTGAGGACCAACCCAACATATGATTATAGTGAGTAAATTCTTCGATATAACACTTTATCCTTCGGGATGGGGAGTTAGAAGGAATTGGGGAGGGAGGGACAGATAGGTAGAAGGATAGGGGAAGGTTAGCAGTGAGGCCAGAGGACACAGGTGAGAAGGAAAAAGAGAATAATAGAAAAATAAAGAACTCCGAATGAGGGCCAGAAGAGGGACAAAAAGGTTGATGAACAATACAGGACAGCAAGAGAGTGAGTGTAAGAGAGACAGTAAGGAAAGAGAAAAGAAAGAAGAAATAAAGGAGAGAAAAACAAAAATTTGCAAAGAGTAGGAGAAAAGAAAAAAAATTAAAGATAAGAGGGGAAAAAAAGAGGAAAAAGAAACAAACCAATAATACTAATTTTGGAAATAAAAAATAAAAATAAAAATGAAGGGCCTCTTTCAGGGTGTATGTCTCTGTTATCACAATAGACAAAGTGGGTAGCAGTATGAAGATATAAGTCAATGAGTCTCAGTAAACCAGTCACAGACCCGTGAGATTCGGGCAGATTTCTGGCTGCAAATCCCAAGTTGAGCTCCCTGCCCTCGTGTAGGGTTGAACTCTGCAGGGTTGTACTGCAGGCTCCATCTGCCCTTTCCCTGAAGATAGTCCATATACTGATGGGAGGTGATGATCGCTCCAACTTACCCAGTACAGTGGTCTGGTGGTCCGGTGTGTCCTCTGTGTCTTTGTAGTGTGGAACCAGATGTCAGTACAGCCAAGAGGCCAGAGGAGGGGAGAGAAAGGGGGGAATCCAGTGGATTGCTGCCAGGGTGTGTGCTGGATCTGCAAATTCCACGTGGGTGGGAACCTCCAACTGTGTCAGGAGAGGTGCCTGCCAGGGCATGGGCTCTGCCTCTCATTTTTTAATCTATGCAAGCTACAAGCCTTTTGGGCGGTGATACCCACACCCAGGGTGGAACTTCTGTCTTCAGTAGTAAATCCATTCAACCACACTCAGAACTATGCTAATTGCAATCAATGGAATAATTTAGTACTACACACCCTTAATCCCACTATCACACACCCTATATCCATTAAGCTCTTAAAAATTGCTCCTATCAGTGCATGAAGCTTTGTGGGGAACTTTTAGATACAAGCCATAGAATTTTTTCCATGGATCCCAAAAGACACATACACATCCCTTTATTTTAAAAAAGGCACTTAGTCTATATCTAAGAATTGCCAAAGTCCTAACAGTTTTTTCATTGCTGAAAAGTTAAAGTCCAAAGTCCCTTGTGAGATTTAAAGCAAAATCTTAGCTGTGAACCCCTGTATAAATGAAAAGAAAGTTGAACACTTCCAATATACAGTGCAATGGTGCAAGATAAAGACTCCCATTCCAAAATGTACTAATAAGGTGATAGAAAGGAATGAGTCAAAGCAAGTCCAGAATCCAGCAGGGAAAACATGAAATCACATAGTTCAATGTCCAATATCCATGGGAATCAGTATCAAGATGTGAACTCAAAGGGCTTGGGTGGCTCCTCCTATATGGCACTGCTGGTGGTTATAGCTCCCATGGCTTCTCTTTTGAGCTGGCTCTGCTCACTTCTTGCAGCTTTCCTCAAATGATACATGTTCCTGGCTTCTCCAACCTTCTGGGGTCTCCAATGTACTTTTGGCTTCACACTCACAGCTTCATACATTGCCTTCTCAAGGGCCCACTGTCAGGCCTTCCAGGTCTTCTTCTGAAATGTAGGTGGAAACCTTTCTGATTCCATAACTCTTGCATTCTACATGCACCTAAAATCAGCACTTCATAGATGACACCAAGGTCTGCCACCAACTGGGGCTTTAGCCAGGCTTCCTTCTCTCCTGGCTATAGGGATGGAGTGCCTATGAACAAAATCCTGAGGAACAACTTCCCTAAGAAGCCACCATTCTTGTACATGGAGCTGTGCAGATCTCTTCTCAAAGCAGTCTTTCAACCTTGGCAAATTTGAGGCTGAAAATCCTGAAGTCTTGACTCTTGTGATGTCCTCAGACAACTTTTTTTCTACTGTACTTTTCCTTCTCAGCAACCCATTTCTCCTTTGCTCCATCTTTTCAGTCCACAATTTTAATGGAGCTTCCTTTTAGGCCAAACTCAAAATGTTTTAAATTATTCTGCTGGGCTCTTTGCTCTTGATTGTGTAAGACTGAGGGCCTTACCAAACGCACCTAGGAGCTGACTGCAGCGACAAACACCTGGGAAGGAACACACCGGACAAGTTGGAAAATAAAACAGACTTTTATTAGTCTGGCCAGATGGCACTCCCAAAGCAAAATAGCTTAGAGAGGCAACTGGCTCAGAGTCCGAGGCTGTTTTATAGGGGGTTGACGGGGAGGTTAACATGTAGATTTACGAAAAAAAGGAACAAAGGTTAGTGGTCGACTGTCACGTACTGATGGTCAGCAGACATACACACTAATGGTCATGACCGTCACATACTGATGGTCAGCAGACACATTGATGGATTGTTCTACAGGTAGTGGGCCTGGGAACATTTGTTCTCTGGACAAACAAGGGTTTGAGCAATTTTACTTAGGAACTCTGTTTTGTTACAGATTCTATTATCCCAGAACTAACAAGCACATCTTAACCATTAATTTACAAGTACAATAGAGGCTAGGGGAATAATTGAATTTGGAATCATACAGTCCCACAATTGTTATCATAAATCTGGCCAAAATCCCAAACAGTAGCCACATCACTCCTTCAACATTAGAATGCTTTGAAGTTTTTTCTTCAAGATTATTAGTCTGCCACACTTACTATTAATCTCAAGCAAAGTCTCTGAACAAGAGCAAAATGCACACAAATTTTCTGCCAAAGCATAATGCCCATGGTCTGGACTCCAACAGCCATTGTGGTCTTTGTTGCTCACTGAAACCTCCTGAGGCTGATCTTTATAGGATTCATTTCTATTAGCATTCTGGTCTTCTGAGCTCTGTCCAGAATCACCCACCAACTTCAGCTTATAGCATTCTATGGCTGCTTCTTCAGTCAGCATCCCCAAATCTTTCCAAATTCTTCCCACAAGCCAGTTCCAAAAGCTCCCAGATCATATGGCCAGGTGAAATCACAGAACAATCCCATTTCTGGCACCAAAATTTGTCCCAGTTACTTTCCTTGCTGATGATGTAAAATACCCAATATCCAAAGTAAAAGAAGGAAAGGATTATTTGGCTCACACTTTGTAGAGATTTCAGTCCATAGTTGGCTATCTCTAAGGCAGGGTGGCATGACAGAGGAGTATCACAGGGAGAAACAGTTCATGATGTGGCAGACAGAAGGCAACATACAGCAGCCCCCCTTCCATTATTCATTCCATTCAGGCTACAAGCCTTTTGGGTGGTACCAGCCAAATCCAGGGTGGGGTTTCTGTCTTCAATAGTAAATCCATTATGCCACACCCAGAACTGTGCTTATTTGAATCAGTGAACTGATTTAGTACCATACCCCTTAAGCCCACCCTTTCATCCAACAAGCTCTATAAAGACCTACCCATGAGCTCATGAGGCCTTGTGGGGATATCTTCATGAACAAGGAATAACAGAAAGCCTCTTTTTCCCAAGATTGACACATGGGCATGTAGCATCTGAGATGCATATTTAAAATCTCTGTAAATATTTAGCATGTTGCCTTTTCCTGATATCAGTGCCTGAGGAAGGGTTATGAGCTTTGGTTTTCTGAGCAGAGGACTTGGCAGAAGGGGTTTGGCCTGAAATCCTTTTTTTGAACTGGCAGCTGCATAATCTGCCTTTTGATGTCTTTCTTGGACAAAGCTACCTCCTTCAGTGACCGATACTTCCTCAGGGCCTTGGAGGAATGGGTAACTGATTCCTTGCCTGCTTGCATATGTCTGGGGAATCACCTGTTTGCAAAAGTGACTAATCTCTGAGCCTATAGGCATCAGTGAGGCAGGATTAAGAGAAGTGTAAGCCACCCTCAGAGATTGCAGAAGTATGGCCTGGTGCCAGGTAAACTGTTCTCCTGGCAACAAGTACCCTTTTGTCTCAAGATAGCTCTGACCTCAGGGGAGTGAGAACTTCTAGTTTTTGTCCCAAAGATGGTTTCATAGCTTCTTCTGTTAGCATGGCTGTCACTGCAACTGTCTTCAGGTTGGCCATACAGCAGCCAGTCCATCTAACTGATTTTGAAAAGTATGCCATTTAGCAGGGTTCCTGTCCCAGGTTTTGGATCAGGATGCCCAAAGCAAGTCCTTTCTTATCTCATGTGTAGAGGAAGAATGGTTTTCTTAAATCAGGTCTTCCTAGTTCTGGAGCTTGCATGAGGGAATGCTTTATTTCTCCAAAGGTATTGTCAGTCCCTTTTGTCCATTCTAAGCATTCAGACTAAGGGCCTTTGACAGCCTCATCTAAATGCTTTGCCATTAGTCCAAAGTTGGATATCATGGTTTGGCAGAAATGGGGCATTCCCAGCAAGTATCAAAGCTATTGTTTGCTGGCATGGAGCCTGAGATCACAGATAGCCTTGATCTGATGCTAGATATCTGTCATTCCTCAGGTGCAGAATTTATCCCAAATATTGGATTATCTGCAGGCATACCTGAGCCATTTCTTTTGACATTTTTATCCCTTTTTAGCTAGAAAATAGAATATTTGGATAGTATTATATTTGGATAGCTCCCCAGATGGGCTGAAGATTAGAATACTATCTACATACTGTAGGATGGTTCCCTATTTAAGCTCTTAAGTCCTTTTCCAGTGCCCAAGCAAAAAGATGAAAACTATCTGTAAAGCTTTGTTGGCAAACTGTCCAAATATATTGTTGTTTTTGCTTTTAAATATGAGTTTACCATTCGAAGGCAAATATGAATTGGGAATCTGGATGGAAGGGAATAAAAAAGGAAGCATCTTTGAAGTCCAAGACAGGACCAATTAGAGTCTCCTGGAATTGGGAAAGGATTGTATACAGACCTGCTAGTAGAGAGTGGATTAGGATTACACCCTCATTTATGATGCAGAGGTCTTGTATCATCCTATATTCCTGTGAAGTTCTTGCTGTGGGGAGAATGGGAGTATTGTATGGGGACTGCCAAGGCTTCAGAAGACCGTCTTTGAGAAACCCGTCCATGAGAATCTGGAGGTCACTACAGGTCTCTCTCTCTCTCTCTCTTTTTTTTTCTGTTGGACATTGCCTTCAGTGGGAAATTAGCTGGGACCTTTTAGTTTTATAACTACCAGCATTTCTGAATTTGTCTTCTCAGGTACTTTATTATACCATGAAACAGAATCTACTTGTTGGCTAATTAGGTCAGGTAGGCCTCATGCAGTCTCAGCAGGTAAAATCTGCTTTGACTTTGCCAGAATTGGTGAACTGTCCCTAATTTTACTGGTAAACCTCTTCCTACTAAGGGAGTAGGAAATCATGTGACAATTATAAACTCATGGTTGATTGTTGGGGTCCCCTCGGTGGGAGACTGGAACCTGAAGACAGTATCCGATGAAACCTATTAAATGAAGGAGCACGTAGGACCAGAACTCTTGGGGTTAAGGCAAGGTTTATTGGTAATATTCTTTTTTTATACATTTTTATGTAGGATACATCAATCATTAACAATTTACAATGTCAGTCAACTAACCACCAGTTATATCTGTGAGTACATAAAGCATCTAAAGAAACATCTCCTTTAACTATGCTCCTTTGATCTTAGTGCATTTTATCTAAATCATCCTGGCTACTTAAAGCTTCTAAAAAGTTAGCTATTCTTATCTAGTCTTATACCAAGCAAATATTTGAGAGTCTCAAGGGACCACAGTGGAAGGAACACTGTGGGATTGACAAACAGCCTTCTGAAGTTATCTTTAACTTCTCTATCTGGGCCTGCCAAAGACATCAGGATAATCTGTCTTCTCAAGGCTGTCCCAGGGCCTGAGAACTTCTCATATCCTCCACAGTTGATCATTTGACCTTTGAATTTACATGTCAGAAGGAGTAAATAAGCTCTGGCTAGGGTTCCACTAAATCTCAAGTAAGGCTATAGATTCAGAGGTAGGTATTCAAAGAAGGAAGTTAATCCACCCCTGTATCAATAAGGAGTTGGATTTGCTTGTCCATGTTGTCCAGATTCACATGGGGTTACTCGAGGAAATGGAGAAGTCTGTGGACGAGGGCACTGTAGTTTGCCCCAGGCCTCTTCAGTCCTCTTTGTCAGAGTGGGGGTAAGACTTTTCAGTGGCCTAGACTGTCTTTCTGAGTGGGGACACTCAATCTTCCATTACCATGAATCAAGAACATCAGCCACCAGACACACAGGATCACCTGAGCAGTGGCCTGGTACAGTCACATTCCCAGTATACGAGTTTTCTTTCCATTTGTCTGTATTTTCCCTTGGATGACTTAGATGTGCTTAAAGCATTGCCAATTGCAACAGCCATAATTTGGGGCTGCATTTTTTCTGATACTTCACCTTTCCATCTTCCTCCAGATGACAACTGTTGAAAAAAGAAAAGCCTGTGTCCAACAATTGTTTTATAGGAGTCTGGGGCCCCATCTGAAGTTTTTGTAATTTGTGCTGAATATCTGGGGCTGACTGACTAATGCCAGGTATATATTCATTATTATTAACATATTCCTTACTTCAGCCATATTAAGTGGGTATCATTATCTCTTTTAACATGTGGGAAATGTACAGAGAGATTAAGTAATTTGTCCAAACTCACAAAACTTGTAAGTGATAAAACCAGGTTTTAAATGTGTCCATTTAGCTAGAGTCCATATACTTTATTTTAATTTTGTTTTGTTTTGTTGTGTGAGAGAGTGAACTACAGACTTATGCCCTACTCCTATTATTATTTTATTTTAATATAGTGTCTCACTAAATTTCCCAGGCTGGCTTCAACTTTGTGATCACCCTGTCTCAACCTCCCAAGTAGCTAGGATGACAGGCATATACCACTAGCCTGGATAGAGACCATATTGGTACATACAATACTACCTAGAAAAATATCTTTCTTATCCATAATGAGGACCAGATAAGGCCAGGAGCAACAAAAGAGAAGAAATAAATACAAACCTGAGCCAAAGAGGATGACCATCTCTATAGTTAAGAATTCTGACCAATTATTTGGGTTGGGGATATAGCTCATCAATAGAGCCCTTACCCAGTATCCACAAGGTGTGAGGTTCAAACTCCAGTACTGAGAAAACCACCATCACCATAGCAACAATAAGAACAACATAAGAATCTATCTAGCAGTAGTGACCCTCTCAATTCACCTACATCTCATATCTGAGTAACTTTGTCAAGGTTTATAGCTTAGTTCATTGCATGGAGGATAGCTCCCAGTTCACATGCATCATACTCAGGGTATGTGTTCATTAAACACAGGGTAATCCATGATCATTGATGACTTATTTTGGTTTTCCAACTTCTCATGTTTTTTTTTATTATTCTCTGTCCCCGTAGTTAGCAGCAGTAAGCAGCTTTTAAATGAAGGGGAAATTACCCCCCAAAAAATTTTGTCAGCATACTTGAGGAGAAATCAAAGGGAAATTAATGAGAATTAACTCATTGTAAACTGGGCACAGTGGCTCATGCCCATAATTCTAGCTACTGGAGAGTCTGAGGAAGGAGGATCACAAATTCTAGTCCAGTCTGGACAACATAGGGAGATCTTTTCTGAAAAAAAAAAAAGGTTGGCCATGTAGCTCAGTGGTAAAGCACATTAGCAAGGCACTGACAGTTATCAGAACGATGGTGGTGGAGGGGAGAATTAGCCATTGTAGAGAATAAAATCACAAATATGAAGATGAATAAATTTAGTATTAACTCCCACTTTTGTCAGTTATTGGCTGTGTGATCTTATGCAAATTTTTAACTTCTTTAACTGTCACATTTCATATTTATAAAACAAGGCTATTCCCTGTCTCCTTCATGGAATAATTATAATGCTTAAAATAAGATATCATTTATCCAAAACAGTATACTCTTTGGTATGCAGTAACTCTCAAGTAATTTTTTTGGCTATAATCAGGATAGATTAGTTTTACTTGGTATTACAGGTAAAATATAATACAAAATATTTTTTAAAGTGGTATTGTCCATCTTGAATTATTTCAAAAAAATCTTGTTTTTCATGGTTTTATGTAATTACTTCTGTCTTCTCTTGTACTTTTTTATCCATAAATCAATAGCTATTAACTGGTAACTTAAAAAACTCTTAACCATTTGTATCATTCCCGAATCTATGGTCTTTAAAGGTCATTTTGAAATTTATTCACTCCTCCAAAGGGCCAGTATTTTACTTAAACTATGACCTAAAAGTCTATCATATGCACACTTTTATTTAATAATGATCATTACAACAGGATCTTTTCCAGAACCCTAGACCCCCATTTTTATGCATCAGTATAACATTGATAACACCACTTAAAATGTAAGGTAGGAATTTCAAAACTTTTTCCAATATGAAATGCTTTTTTCATAGCTTCTAGTTTTGGTGAAACAATTTTCAGAGTACACAAGACAGGTCAGTAATTTTATCCATGTTTTTTAAAAATGAACTTTGGGTTAGGAAATTCATTTTTAAGAATTGCTTGTAGTGTTTAAGAAATTATACAAAGTGGAAGGCAATAAATGGGATGCCATGTGGTACCTACTTAAAACATTTTGGTGAGAAATGAAATTTGAGGAAAGATTTTGCAATGTTTTCCCTAAATTATCATCACTATTTGCAACTTTAGGTAGAATATCATAATGGTAGATCTGCTAGAATTCTTATTGACTCATAGCAGCGTAACTCACTTTAAGAAATAAAACTCCATTTTATAAATATAAAAACAAAGATTCTGGAAATAAGTTACATCACTTATAATTAGGTGTAGTTTACACTTTTTTCTTTTTTTCTCATTAAGTTTATTGGTATATTTTAGGTATAACATACAGTTACATTCATCATTGGAAATTTGTACCTTTACATGATGTATCTTTGTTCTTATTTTTCCCCTTCCCCCATCCTCCCTACCCCCCCTCCACCCTTCCCTATTTGGAAAGACTTTGATTCCATTTTTTTCTTTTCTCATGATTTTTCTTTTCCGTTTTTTCCTTTCCCCTACCCCTCACACTTCCCCTACTCCTTTAGACCTTTTCTTCCTATTACACTATATCAATTATACATTTTTAAAATTACAATATCAAATTTCAAGGACATTACCACAGATTCTACAGAATTTAATAGGATATAGAAAGCACATTACAAAAATCTTTTTAAAAATAAATTTAACAGCTTCCAAGAAGTTCCTTGGAAGACAAATTAATGAAAATGACTCTGGAGGAAATATAAACTTTGAATAGCACCTATTAAAGAAAGAATATTCCTAGATTGAAAACTGACCTATATGAAAAGAACAGGCTTACATACATTTTAACTGATAAATTATATCAAACATTTAAAGCAGAAGAAAAAAGGAACACTTCTCCCCTCATTTTAGGAAATCAACATTGTGCTACTACTAAAACTGGATAAAGATAATAGAAGAAAAAAGTATGAACATAGATAGAAATTTGTTTAACGAAACAAACTATTAGAAGTCAGAGCTGGCAGTATGCAAAAAGTGGTTTTATTATACGGATGGCAGTGCTGGTTCAGGATTAGAAAATTCACCCCCATAAGTCATCATTTTAACGGAGGAAAGGAAAAAGACATATGATCCTGTCAGTAGTTGTAGAAAATGTATTAGACTGAATTCTACAGCCATACATGATAAAAGCTATCAGAAGACTAGAAGTAGAACAGAACCTTCTCAACAGATAAAAGATATGTACTCCATAATCCAGCAAAACTGTGTTATATGATTGGAAAAGATACAATGCTTTCCCCCTAAGGTGGGGGAAAAGGGCAGATATGCCTGCTCTTCATCTGTCCCTTAAACTTTGAAACACAGGCTGAAACCAAAATAGTATGGCAATAAAAAGACACAATAAGCATAGGATTGGCAAGGTAGAAGTAAAATCTTTATATGTAGATGAAATGATCAACTACAGAAAATACTAAGTAATCTCTAGGAGCCCCTAGAACTTGTATTTGAATTTAGCAGGATTAGAAAACACAAGGTATATATAAAAACTCAGGTCTATGTATACTTGCTATAAATGAAGAATTGGATATTGAAATTTAAAAGTTATGTAAGAGTACAAAGGACATAGAAAAGTAAAAAGAAAAAAAAACAGTGCTAGAAGACATTTATTACCTAATATTAAGACTTCCTCTAAAGCTACATTAATCAAGACAGTGTTGGCATAAGGAAAGGCATATAGATCAATGAAATAAAACAGAGAATCTGGAAATAGAACCACACATATATGGACCAATGAGTTTTAAAAAATTACTTAACATTAACATTTTATAGAACATAAACTCAATTCAACAGCAGAGAAAAAGATAGTGATTTCAGCAAATGGCACTAGAACACCTGTTATCTATATGTAAAAGATTAACCTCAATCCTTTATTTCCATACATAAAAATAACTTGAAAGGACCTATGAAACTAAATATGAAAGACTAAAACTATAAAACTTTAAGAAGAAATTATAAGGGAAAATGTTCATGAATTTAGGGTAGGCAGGAATTTCCTAGGATACAAATAACATGATGTATAAAAAAAAAACCTGATAAATGAGATTCCATCAAAATTTAGAACTTTAAATGACATTGTTAAGAAAATGAAAAGTAGTACTTAAACATACCATATTTATAATACATATAAACTAAGACGAGAATATGTAAAGAACTCTTACAGCTCATTAATAGAAATCCCAATTAAAAAGTAGACACAAGAAAATGATAAATAGCAAGTACAGCACAAGAAAAGGTGTGCAACACTAAAATCAGAAAAATACTCATCAGTAAAATAACAAGATCATATTATGCACTCATCAGGGAGATAAAGTTAAAAGTTTTAAAAAAGCAAATGTCAGCTTAGGTGTCAACCAGTTAAAACTGTCTAACACTACTAATGTGAATATAAAATGATAAAACCATTTTGGAAAACAATATACAAATTTTTTGTATTACTGTTAAGAACCAACAGTTCTGTTCTTAAATTTTTACTTAAGAGGAATGATAACACATGTTCACAATAAATTTGTACATACAAGTTAACTGTCACTTATCTGAAATTCATGAGACAAGAAGTGTTTGAGATTTTAGTTTGAAATCCACTTGATCTGCAAAGAGGATAGCTACTCCTGCTTTTTTGGGGGGGCGGTTCCTGTCACATGGAGTATTGTTTTCCACCCTTCAACTTTCAGTCTATGAGTTTCTTTTTGAATTAAATGTGTTTCTTGTATGCAGCATATTGCTAGATCTTGCTTCTTGACCCATTCTGCCAGTCCATTTCTTTTGATTGATGAATTGAGACCACTAACATTAATGGTTATAACTGATACATATTGACTTATCATGTCATGACTTTTTCTTTTTGTTGGATTCTCCCCCTTTGCTTTTAACTTCTTGTTACATCTGATTGATTCATTCTGCTGGGCTTCCTGGGGCTGTGATCCTCATTGTCTCTTCCTAGGACATTGTCTAAAATTTTTTAGAGTGGTGGTTTGGTGTTCATGAAATTACTAAGGTGCTCTTTGTTATGAAAATATCTTCTTTCTCCATTAATTTTGAAAGATATTTTGCAGGGTACATCAATCTGGGTTGGAGGCTGTTTTCCTTTAGGGCTTGAAATATGTCACTCCAAGCTCTTCTTGCCTTGAGGGTGTGCATTGAGAAGTCTGATATGATTCTGATTGGCTTTCCTTTGCATGTGATTTGTTTCTTTTCTCTCACTGCTTGTAGAATTATGCTCTTCTCTTGGGTTTCTGGAATCTTTATTATTTGCCCATGTTTAGATTTTTTTTTATCACAGCTACTTGGAGTCCTATATATCTCCCATATCTATACATCAAGTTCTTTGCCCTGCTTGGGGAGTTTTCTACCATCACTTCTATGAACAGTTTTTTATGTCATCTGTACTCTCTCCTATTTCTTCATTGACTCTGATCAGTCTTATGTTATTCTTCTTTGCATCATCTAGCAGCTGTTGGATTGATTTCTCATGGTCCCTTACTATTTTAAAGTAATTTTTCTTTTCCTGGTCACTAATTGCAATCTTATCTTCTATATCTGACATTCTGTCCTCATGTTCACTCATCCTGCTGCGTAAGCTTTCAATGGAGTTTTTAATCTCCTGGAAATCTGTTTGTATCTGTTTTATGGATTCTATTTGTTTCTTATGTTGGTATTCCATCATGTTCCTCAGCTCCTCTATTTTTTATCTGTGTCCTCTCTAGACTTATTAATCATGTCTTGCACTACTAACACAATCTCTGCTGCTATCTGAGAAATTATTTCTGATTTCATTTTTTCCAGATGCTCTTTTGTTGCCAGTTCATGGAGTCCAGGTGTTTAAGTCTCAGAGTGTTCCATCTCGTTTCCCTTTGGGGTTGCTTTAGGTGATCTGGAAGTCTGGTTTTGAGACTTGTTTATGTGTCTTCTCACTTGCACGAATGGGGGTGCTGTTGGTGCCCATGCCCTGGGGCAGTAGTATGGTGTCCTGGAAGCCTTCTCCTGGGTGCTTATAGTGGCTTACCTCCTCTGCACTGGGGGGTGGAGGTGTTGGTAAGGCAGCCCGCAAGCCTCCTTCTGGGTGGTGGGAGTGGCTCACTTCCTCTGTGCTGGGGGGGAGTGGTACACAGTGGTCCAGAAGCCTCCTCCTTATAGTTTCCATTTTAATAAAATTCTTTATTCTTTGAATCAAAAGGCAGATAAAAGTTTACCATGAAAATATTTTTTGTTTATTATTTTGATTTTTGCTAAATTCTGGGTGCAAGGAAGGCATTTTAACAAGTGCAATATACTTTTAAATATTGAACAAATTATATTTTATAGAATAATAGTTGTCACCTAGTTGTCACTTAATTATGTGAATTCATTTCAGAAGGCTACAGCTGTCTTTAATTACACTAAACTACTAGGAAAGAATATCTTTATGTTTAAAAAATGTATAGTTAAGAAAACTTTAGGAAAACAAATCCTGACTTTCTGTAGTTTATTGTAAAAGAATAGACTCTAAGCAGTATATGGAAAAGCAATAGAAAATTTCTCTACCTTAAGGAAATACCTAGTCGATGTTCTGAACAATTGTGGAAATATGTATGTTCAAATATTGTGTTTAGATTTTTTGGCTTGTGTTATTAAGCATTTTCACGTGTATTAGTAGTGATTGAATAACTTTACCAGACATAAAAAAACAAATGATCTTCATTAAGCTACAAATTGATGAAGCAATAATCCTCAATTTGATTTTCATTCCAAGATATTTTTTCAAGAATAGGACTCTCAAGTATGATCTCTGCTCATCTATGATTGTGGCATATTATGTATACAAACTAATTATAGCCCTTATCAGTTATTAGCATTTATTTCTCTTCCTGCTTCACTAAAGGGTATTCTTACTCTGATTTTTGTTAATATGTAATTTGCCTGTCTTCTAATAAGTGCCCTATAATAGACTCAGTTAACAGGTATGAATTTCTTCTTCTTTGTATACATGCAAATTTTAACTGGAAAAGTAAAATTATAGTATAATTACACTATGCATCCAAACATGGCTCATAACTTTGTATATCCCCTTGCTAAAGATGAAATAATTAGTAATTGGAGAAACAGTATTTGAATCCTTGCTATGGTCACTCCAGTCCATAGTCATTCTACTATACCAAAATGTCTCCCAAAAGTTAAGATAAAAGAGTATTTTAATAGGCCAGGGTTGAATACAAAACTTCTTTTTTCACACAAAATTAATTTATGAACAGAGAGCACACAAATACCCCTAACTTTGATCTTTACAAATGATGTGATTTTTGCTTGGCTTATTCAAGTTATACATAATTCAGCACTCAATATTGGCAAGATACAGAGTGATGGTTTCACTAGTTTCCTCCAACAAAGTGATGTTTTTTTATGATAATTTGAATTTTTTCATTTCCTGAAAGAAATGTGCCCCCTGTATTTGCACACTCTGACTGTCACATTTGAAGAATTGAGAATAATCAAAATTAAATGAAACAAGGTCACAAAGGTAAATTATTCCAAAAGAATAAACATTATTAGATGTTTACAGTTCAATACTATTAACATTCTGATAAGAATATGAATAAGCCTATGCTTTGAAAATATTTTAAAATCTTATCCATGTAAGAACTTTGATATTTTTAAAAATATATGCTATGATTCCTTGAGTAGGTAGAAGATAACATCATTAATACCTTTCTTATTGGTTAGAAATTCCTCAAGAAGAGGAACTGTTTCATGATAGGTAATGATAAAGTTGTCCATTTGGGAGAATTGCATCTGTAATTTCCTCATATTTGATCTGTATTTTCAAATGGAATATCTTAGGTATGCACTTTACAATGATTAATTTTATTATTACTATCATCTTCATAAATAACCTTCTGTTATCTATCTAGATCATTAAGGTTGTAAAAGATTAAATTTATTATTATTTATTTAGGGTGAATTGAAAACCACTCTAAATTTTGCCAATCTGTGTGTGTGTGTGTGTGTGTGTGTGTGTGTGCCCTCTGAAGAGAGAAAGAAAATGGGTTAGACTTTCCAGAAAATTATATTTCATAAGTGAGACTAAAAAGTAATATCTTACAAACTAGTCAAAAAGCTGGAAAAATAGGGATAGGATTTCATTGCTTTTCTTAATCTATTCAGTAGCAACAATAGTACTAATAATAGTTATTATTTATTATGTGATAGAAACTTGTGCTAAATTTGCACATTATCTCACTTATTCCACACATCTTTATGAGACAGGTGCCACTCATTATGGTTTGGATCTGAAATGTCTTCCAAAAACCACATAGTAAAATCTTAGTTGCCAGCTGGTAGCATTACAGAAAGGTGGTGGGACATTTAGCAGGTGGAGTCTATTGGGGAAACTAGGTCACTGATGAAATGTCTTCATTTTTTAAAAAATTTAAAAATTTTTGTGGTACTGGGAATTGAACTCAGGACTTTGTGCTTGCCAGGCAGGCACTGTGCCACTGAGCTACATCCCCAGCCCAGGTGGAATGTCTTTAAAGGGTACAGCTTTTCCCTGGCCACTTCCTCTCTCACTTTCTCAGCTTCCTGTTCACTACACCACACACACACACACACACACACACACACACACACACACACACGCTTACACATTAAACTTTTTTTTATAAGAATAAGTAATATTAGCCCTCCAGTAATCACTGAGCCTACTATCAGAAGAGCAGTTGAAGTTTGCAGTTTGTATAAGGAAGGTGAAGTAGGAGGGGTGGGGGAAAATTAAAGAAGGGAAAGAAAAAAATATGAGAAAATAAGGAAAAAATGGAGACAAAGTTTTTGTAAATAGGGAAGGGTGGAGGGGTGGAATGGGGGGAAGGGGAATGGGATAAAACAGAAACTAAGATATATTATGTACAGGTACAAATTCCCAATGATGAATGTGATCATAATGTATACCTAAAATGTACCAATAAACTTAAAAAATGATGAGAGAGAAAGGAATTTTCTTAAGGGGGAATAGGGGACAGGGGAGAGTTACTGTGAAGAAAAGTTAGAACAGTGGTTGAATTAGTTAAGATCATGTAAAGAAATAGAACCCATAGAGGGAGAGAAAGGAGGGGGGGAGAGGGAGAGAGAGAGAGAGAGAGAGAGAAAGGAAGAAGGAGGAGGAGGAGGAGGAGGACCACCCAGAGAAAAATATATCCTTCCTAATCACACCCCGAGTGACCCACCTCTTAAGACCAGGCCACACTTCTTAATAGCACACTTAGCTATGAAGTCATGGATGGGTTAATTCACTGATTATTATAACATCCTCCAGATCTAATCACCTTCCAAAGCCCCATATCTGAACACATGAATCTTTTGAGAGACATTTTAATCTAAACCATAACAGAAAGTAAGTGGTCTTTAGTAAACTATTAGTATTATTATCCATTTTCAGAATTAATGTTTGTTCTTAAGATAATCATAATAAAGGTGACAATTTTATGTATACTTTTAATACATTATTTTAAAATCAATATACAGTATTATGTAGCTCAAATATGTCCTATATGCCATCTTAACAGTTCTAAATGTTTTCTAACTCTTTAACAACATGTAATTGTCTGCTAGAGCCCATATATATAACTTTTATAGATCTAACATGTGGTGCTTCTCTCACTATATTTTTGAAATACAACAGTAAATTTTCATAATTATATAAAATTTAGAGTACCAAAACTAACAAATATAAATTACCTAAAACCCTATTACTGTACATATAGATAACCAATATCAATTTTGTATACTATATATTATTTACACATGTATGCATGTACATATTTTGTGTTATTTTTCATTATATAATCTATCATATAACTTTCAGTGTCAGAATAAACCTACTTATCACATTTAATGCATTCATTTTACTCAACTTTATGAACAAACTATAACTAATTAACTAACATTGGAGATTTTAATTGTTTCCAATATTGTAGTCTTACTTACAAGCAACGCTGAAATGAACAATATTATAATTGCTTTTACTATTCTTATTTTCTTAGACAAATTCCTTGAAGATTTTCTGAGTCAAAGAGTATGTACATTTTCAAGGTTTTCTTAAGTATTACCACATAGTACACATAGTACACCATTTTAGCTTTTCACTTGCAGTATGTGAGAGTACATTTGCCTCATATGATGGAACCATGATGGAAATTTTATTTAATTTTGTCAATAAACAAGTGACTAGCAGTCCTTCACTCTCGTTTAAATTTTCTTTCTATTACTAGCTAAGGTGAGTATTTTGCATAGTTATAAGCTTTTTATATGCATTTTAAATTTTCTATTCCTTTCATTTACAAATAGTGTTCTCCTGTTTATCATTCACTTTATACATTATTTCATAAGCAATATTAGTATGGTCCTTACCTATGAATATAAAAATAAATCTTAAAATTAGATAAGGAATTTCACTTAGGCTAATGTTTTATCTTTCTTTAGGTGCAAGATAACCTCAGGAAAACTATCACATTGAAAGAGAAGATAAGCTAACTAAAGAATCCCAAACATCAGCAAATTTTTGAATCTTTTAAAGAAGCATCTAATATATTTTTGGTGGATGGAAATACATTAAGTTCCCCCTCAATAGCAAGACTTTGATTCAACTGTACTTTACATAAACACTGTGTGTTACCAAGAAAGATGTTAATACTAAGTTAATGCAGAACTTAGCTGCTTTTAATATCAAATAAGTCCTCTCCTTCATATAAAATAAGTATTCTCTTTTTACATATTGATATATGAAAAATATTCTGAGATGTTTTAAACATAGTCATAGGTTAGAAAATGAATGGCAAAATAAACCCTGCTGCACATTCATGAGCATATAATGAAATCCTGAGAAGCAACACAAGTACTACTTCCTTTAGACTATTTATCCCAAAACCTTGCCCAATTCTTGTGGTCCTGCCTGTATTATTTATAGACAGTATTAGTTCAATGAAAATTACTTAGGCTTTTTTTCTTCAAATCTTCATTATGAAGTATTCTGGTTTCTTAAATCTTGCAGATATTTTTCCAACCACTACCTAGTCTCTCCGCTGGTAGCATAGACACTTTATTCCAGAGCCAATTTCTGGTTAGCATTAGTCATGGCCCAAACAATCTTTTTATTCTAGATGATTTTCATTCTCTAGAATTTTTATTTAAAGTATAAATATTTTAATAATTGAGGGTGGCTGAAAACAATTAATCAAATTTAAAAATGGACAAATGATCTTAAAAGACACTTCTTATTAGAAAAAGATGTACCAAAGGCCAATAAATATAAATAAAAATGACCAATATCATTAGCTATCAAGAAAATGCATATCAAAAGTACAATGAGATACTATTTCACTCCAGTTCCAAATGACTATTATCAAAAAGAGAAAACAAAACCAAAATATTAAATTCTGATGAGGCTCTAGCGAAAAAGAAACTCTTATACACTATAGATTAGTAAATTAATACAGTAATTAAATTACCACAGTGTATTAGTCAACTATTTTATCACTGTGGAACAATACCCACTACCTACAACTTCAAAGATGAAAGGTTCAATTTGGCTCATTTTTTCAGGTATTCAATCCATGGACAGTTTGCTCCATGGCAGGAGTATCATTACAGAAGGACATAGAGAAATACAGCTACTTAATTCATGGCAGCTGGGAAGGAAAGCTGGGGAACAGTGTCATAAATTAAGGAGGACAAGGGCCATATATAATATCAAAGCTCATGTTTCTATGACCCATATGGAAACACCCTGAATTGTGTTTTACTAATCCCCTATGCATTTTTAATCCAGTCAGATTGATATATCATGATTAATGGTCACATCCCAACACTATGGAGGATAGGATGGAAAGTCTGCAAAAAAGTAAAAGTAGGTCAACCATATGATCCAGCTAGCACACTCATGGGTATATATTTAAAGGAAATGAAATTGGAATATGAAAGAGATTCCTGCACACTCATGCTTATTGTAGTGCTACTTTCAACAAATAAGGTATGTAATCAACACTAAGTGCCCATCAACAGATGAATAAAGAAAATGTGGTATATATACAAATGGAATATTATTTAGCCATAAAAATGCATTTTCAGAAAAAGAATAAATGTAGAAAGAGTTCTTTGAAAGAAGAATTCATTTATAACAAAATGTTTGAAACTGGGGAATCTTATCCTAAGTGACATTAGCAAGGCATAGAAAAACAAGTACCACATAATCTCTCTAATTTGTGAAAAGTAAAAATGAAAAAAACAACAGCAACAAAAAACTTAATTTGACCCAAGAGTAGAATTGTGATTATTAGGTATGGGAAGTGTTCAGGGACAGGGGCACAGTGGTTGAATATGATCAATGCATGTTATGTGCATATATGAAAATATCAGACTGGATTCCATTAATATGTACAATCAAGACATTAATAAAATAATAAAGTTTAACATTAAGTCACTTAGGATTATAGTTGGGCTTTGCACTTAATAAAAAGACTTTCTAGAAGTGTATTGTAGAAGAACAAGGAAGGATGCAATTAGAAAGTCTACATACACAAACATGACATATTTCATGCTTATCTAGTCTACAGTGTTGTTTTAAAAAAATAGTATTCCATTTTCTAGTGTGCCCAGAATGTCTTTTGTTGAGCCATTCACTCTCTGATTAACTAGCTCATCTGATCACCAGAGAACTTTCATCTAATTCCTACAGGTGACACACCCCATAGACTGTCAGTTTATTTTCACTTGGGGAAGATAAAAAATATAGATATTACACATTTCTGGGACCAAAACTGAATTTGTCTCATGTCATGGATAATTCTCTTGACAGCTGTTACTGTTAAAGGTCAATTCTTCTAGAACTTCTATTGCAACAAAAATGCTTGTATGATGAAAAGTTTTAAATCTTAACCAAGGACTTATTTTAGTAGATATTCAATACAACCAACTACTACAGTGTGTTGCGACAAGACTTAATCTGATGAATTGCAGTCATTTCTCTATATATTTTCTCTAAATTTCTAGATGTAGATACTGAAAAGGTCTGTTTTAGCTTTATTCTTCAACTCATAAACTGGTTTGAAAATAGGAATAAATATGAATCTTCTGGAATAAATACTTGTGAAGATTTGATGCTCTGAAACTTTCATAACTTAATTGAAATTTCCTTCTCAAAGTGCACAATGCAAATTATTTTCATAATATAATTTCATAAAAATAAAGAGAAAATATAAGATAAAAGGAAGTATAGAGAGAGAGCTTTTTCAAATGGAAAGGAAAGCAAGAGATGAAGGGAGGGGGAAGGGGAGTGAGAACGAGGGCATGGAAAAAATTGAGATGTGTTACATACATATACCAACTCCGCACAAGGAATGTAACCATTATGTAATGCAAATATGTACTAATATAAAAACTAGAAAATATAATGTTACAATTTGAAGCATTAGCTAGTTTACAAAATAGTTCAATCACATAATGATTCAACATTGGAAATGAAGAGTCTAATGGTTATTTGGAGATAAATTATCACAAAGGATGAAAGTTCCAATCTGAAAGCATTTGATTTGATTTAACCATCAGCTAAATGAAGTATATTGCTTATGATTTGTTTTTTTTTTCACTACTGGAGTAAAATTAGCATATCAAGACTTAGTTTCACAAATAAAACAGATAAAATTCATTTCAAGTGGTTTTAAGTGTGCAATAAATTTAAGATAAAATATAACCCAAACCTGGCAATTTTCTATATTTACATAAATTACAGAAATATTTGTGATCCTGTACATTTTGCACCTAATTTATGCTTCATTAAACATTCATGTGCACAATTACCTAAAACATAGGTAGATTAAAAATTCTAGTGATAAATTCCAACCTTGGAAGCAAATTCTTATTGTGATAGGACAGGTTTGTGGTGTCTACTCTTATAGATGGAAGAACAACAAATTTTAAAAGGTAAGGAGAGCATTTTACTCAAAGTCAGTTTAGAACTTTTCCACTTAATTGGGTTAATCTTTCACATTTTTACCTTAAAAATATATGTATTCTTTTCTGCATAGCACAATTTATTGAGTGTTTTCCTCTGTTGTTTTATATGCTAATGCTAATTGTTTTAAAAGTCTCTAACAAGCTTCTTTCTTACTTGAAAGGTTTGTAATGGAAGAGAAAGTTTAGGAATCTCTTTGGAAAAATATACAAAATTTGGTAACCCAAAAGTTACATTCAATTTCTCTTAAAATCCTAAAGCACAAATATATAAGCAAGATGAATATGCATATAACATTTCACCATGATTTTCAAGGATTATCACATCTATATTACATTTGATAAAAGTCTGAAATATTTAGGATAGATATTATTTGCACACACATGCATAGTTACTCTATAATTCTTTTTGCATCCCTGAAAACAAAACTCTGCTGCATCCTGTATGACATCAAACTGTTAACTTTCTGTTATATTTTTGGAGATATTATGATCAAATTTAACATGCTTATAAATAGATATTGCCGCAGACCAGCTGCAGTCGATGTAGGGTAGGAAGGGGAGAGGTCTCGGGCCGGCGAGTGAGAAAAGAACCTTCACAAGCAATGTGCAGGTTCCCTCTGAGAAGTCTCAGGGTCTGATTTATTTTTATATCTTTAAGCAATGGCTAGGAGGCATTGGGCAGAACATATTTACATTTTAGGTTGCCTTAGCAATTTCTATAGAAATAAAGGTTATTTTTTACTAAACAAAGTATATTTTTCCTAAGCTGATTCATTTCATTGAACATCATGAATACATTTAAAAATTACAATTGTCTCCTTATTTACCCACACCTAAACAGAACAGAAAGTAACTTAATCAAAATCTCTATATCAGCAGGGATACAAGCAAGATTTAGTTAATTAAATGTCAAACTTGTGGTCGTCAGCTGGCCCTTGAGAAACTGCACAAGGGTTAATATAGTTTGCTATTAGCTCTCTATTTTTCTATACCTCTATTCATCTTGCTTAAGTGTTATTTGGGTTCATGGTCCATGAGCAGGAAATGTTTACAGTACTTTGAGAAAAACTGAGTAACTTGCCTCCTTAGTGTATTTATCTGTCTTAACTTTCTTTCTATTTCCCATTTCCCACTGTGTCTTACATGTAAAATCTGTCCTTTCAATCTCTTTATAAGACCCTTTTAGTAAAAGAAGGTCAGCAATGAGAGGGGGGAGTTATAGTAGTGGGAAAACAGAGGGAGTTTTAGGAGAGGTTTCTTTAGGAGTGGATGTGGCAATAGAGCTAAGAGAAACTGGAATTTGGGACTCTTGAGCCAGATCAGATTTCAATATATCATTGCCAATTTGCCTCATGGAGAGTTTGTTGTTAGTCACAAACACAGTGACTCCTGTGACCAGAGTAACAAGTTTAAACATTATGGCAAGAAAAAATAAAACATGAGGGTACGATGTGTTCCATCCTTCTTTTCCCCAAGCTGGAACTTTGTCAAGCAGCACTGGAGGTCGGTTGGGCTTCGCCAAGATATATCATTATCTGAGTTCAAATTATATTGTCAAGATAATAAGGTATTAATAAATATAATTTTAACAGCAAATTATGTATTCAGATTAAACATGATATCAAATGCATGAATTTGGGAAACAAAAATCAATTTTGCAATAATGATTAAAAGTTATTCACTGCTTTAAAATTTTGCCTTTAAGAATTGTAATGCAATGCTTGCTCAGCAGCACATATACTAAAATTGGACTGATACAGAGAAGATTAGCATGGCCCCTGGACAAGGATGATGCACAAATTCATGAAGCATTTCATATTTTTAAAAAAATGAATTGTAATGTAGTGAAATAATTTGACTCAATGACTGCAGATATGTTGAACAGCTATAAAACCATATGTTGAGTCTAACTCAGAAATTTATCACATACCTAATGTGTGCTCAATTAACATGTATGGAGTCATTTTTATTTGCCAAGCACTGTGATAAATAATGTACATACTGTGACATTTAAGTGAGGATAACTGTAACACTATATGAGAAGTAAGTATAGAAGGCATAGATGGACTCAAGTGTGCTAGATATAACACTTCATATTTTATAATAATGTAAGCTCTACTTCTTAGTCTTCATTCAATAGGAATGAAAAATTTAACTATAATTTCTAGTGTCTCCTACCCTACAGAGTTTATACCACACTCTCATTATCTTATAGTACAGCAACATATTAGATAAGAGACTGATCTTTACATATTTGTCCATGTAGATGTCATTGAGATGCTCATTGATCTTAGCCTGAATTACTGTTAGGTACAGACACACAGAACTGATTTTGTTCAAAATCTGGATATTGAGATATTAGCTGAGGCCTGTATTGTTCAATGGTCCCTCTTACACACTATAATCATTTCCCTCTGGGACTTGTTACCTCTACTTTTTTGCAATTTTTCATAGTGTTGACAGGAAATGGAACATTTCAGGCATCTTTCTCTTTCCTAATTCATAGCTTGGGAATTTTCCCTTTAGGATTGTATTTGTATGGACAAACTTTAGAGAAATCAATGAGTTCCATTTTTTAGTACAATATTGTGCCTAAGTTTTCAACCCTCAAATAAAATAAATCTATGTTCAAACTTCCAACTCATTTATTGGCTGTATTAATTTGGGCAAGTTATCTTATGTCTTTGAGTTTCACTTTCATATTTAAATTGTAGATTTAAAAATTTTTCTGTCTCATAAGAATGTTTTAAGGTAATATGAGATGATGCATGTATAAAAATAACCCATTAAAGTAGTCTACATTTAATGATAGTCATTCTAAAAAGCATAAAGTAAATTCCATTTAATGATCTGGGTCCTCAAAGGAGAAGTTGTAATTTAAAGTCTTGAAAGGAATTCTAATGAGTATAGATAGCATTGAAAAAAGTTAAAGGCCCTGACACTTTTATGCACTACTTTAAATTAGTGGTATTAAGATGGTACAAATTTCATGGTGTTCTTTCCTCAATGATTGACTCTGACTTCTGGTTAGGTACCATGTACCTAACTGATGATACAATCTCAAATAAGACTGACATTATAAAATCAACACACGAATTTCAATAGCATTCATTCACAACAATAATGAACCTGTCAGGAAAGAAATTAGGCAATTAAAATCATTCACAATAGGTTCTCCAAATTCAAATATTTAGGAATTAACCTAAAAAAGGAAGTGAAATAACTCTATAAGAAAAAATAGAACTCTGAAAAAGGAGAGCAAAGAGTACATCAGAAAATGGAGATAACCTCTGCTTCTGCTTAGCCAGAACCAAGATTGTCAAATTGGCCATAGGACCAAAACTGATATACAGATTTAATGCAATCCTAGCCAAAATACCAACAGCATTCTTTAGAAAACTAGAAAAAAAATCTATCCTACAATTCAAGAAACCCAGAATAGAGAAAAAAAATTAAAAAAGGGCAACAAGAGAAAAGCAGGAGCTATAAAAATCCTACACTTAAAGTTATACAACAAAACTACAGTGAGAAAAATACAGCAAAGCACTGGCACAAAACAATCCTGGAGACCAATGTAATAAAGTAGAAGATGCAAAAAGAATGCTACACCCATATTCAGCCATCTGATCTTTGACAAGGAGTCAAAAACTTACACGGCAGGAATGATAGCCTCTTTTAACAAATGATGCTGAGAAAACTGGATATCCACAATCAGAAGATCGAATCTAGAACCCCATCTTTCACCATGTACTTAACTGAAAACAAAATGGATCAAATATTTAATGTTAAAATAGAAACACAATCTGCTGAAAGACAATATAATAAAACTCTTGAAAACATAGGCATAGGCAAGGACTTTCTGAACAGAACCCCAATTGCACAAGAAATAACAATAAGAATGAACAAATGAGATTATATCAAAATAAAAACTTCTTAATAGTAAAGAACACAAACCATAGAATGAAGAGACAACATAGAGAATGGGAAAAAGAATTTTGCTAGCTACTCTTTTAAAAAATGCCAAATATATAGAATATATTAAGAACACCAAAAAATTAGACCCTCGCAAGATAAAAGACCTAATTGAAAAATGGGCAGCTGAAATGAAAAGAAACTACCCAGAGGAAGAAGTACAAATAGCAATTAAATACATGAAAAATTTTCAAACTCTCTGGCCTTTAAGGAAATACAAATTAAATCAACACTGAGATTATATCTTCCCAAAAAGAATGGCCATCCTCATGAAATGAAACAATAATAAATGCTGGAGAAGCTGCAGGAAAAGGAACTCTTCTTCATTGTTGGTGAGAATATAAACTAGTATAACCACTGTGAAAATCAGTATGGAGATTGCTAAAAAGACTAAAACTTAAAATTTCATTCAACCCAGCTATTTACTTTATAGGTATGTTCCCAGAAGAAATAAGACATCATGTTACAATGATACATGTATACTCATGTTTATAGCAGCACAACTCATAATAGCTAAATTTTAGAAGCATCCTATATAGCCATTAACAGATGAATGAATAATGAAAAAGTGCTATGCATACACAATGGAGTAGTATTCAGCAATAAAGAAGGATAAATTTGAATCATTTGAAGAAAAATGAATGCACTTCGAGACAATAATGTCAAGTGAAATAAATCAGACAAATAAGCTTAAATATCACATGGTTTTTACTATATGGGGAACCTAAATTATGAATAAGTTAAAGAGTAAAATAAAATGCAAACAATGTGAAACAGAGAGACAGATCTTTGCAAAAGAGAAGGAGACAGAGTTATGCAGGTGAGTGAGGGGAGAGAAAAGGAAGTAAAATGAATTAAGATGTGTTATATAAATGTACCAATTTTCCAGGATAAGTGTAATCATTATGCACTATAAAAGTATATTAATAATTTTTAAAAAATAAAATGATATACTGTAAAAATAAAATAATATAGTTTTCAAGTAAAAAATGATTGAAACACTTCTGAATTTTTAGAAAGATTTTAATGTAATAACCATGCTTCTCTTTTTTTTTCTCCATCAACATTCCTGGAACAAACATGTGCTTCTTTTTTTTTTTTTTTTTTTGTACCATGGATCAAACTTGGGACCTTGTGCTTGCGAGGCAAGGAGCAGAACCACTGAGCTAAATCCCTGGCCCAAACAAGTGCTTCTTAATGGGAAATTTGTAACTAGATTATGGAGATCTATAAAAACAATACTTTAAAATTTAAACAAACTTGAATGCTTATGAAAAATATTTTTCTAATTTAATTTTTACAAAAGTTAGTAAAAGAGCATCATTCCATCCCTGCCAGGGCAGAGGAGGTGAGCCAATCCCAGCACCAAGGAAGAGGCTCCCCAGCCACCATTCCACTGCTCCCAGAGCACAGGAGGTGAGCCAATCCCAGCACCCAGGAGGAGGCTCCTAGACCATGATTCCACTGGTTCCAGGGAAGAGGAGATGAGCCAATTCCAGTGCCCAGCAGGAGGCTCCCAGACCACCATTCCACTGCTAACAGGGCAGAGGAGGTGAGCCATGCTGGTGCCAGCAGCACCCTCCCCCCCAGTGGAAATGAGAAGACAAGTAAACAAGCCTCAAAAACAGACTTCCAGATCACCTAAAGCAACCCCAAAGGGAAAAGAGATGGAACACTCTGTTACTCAACCACCTGAACTCCCTGAACTGGCAACAAAAGAGGATCTGAAAAAAATGAAATCAGAAATAATTACTGAGATAACAGCAGAGATTGTGCCCATTGGGCAATGCATGATTAATAAATCTAGAGAGGACACAGATTAAAAAATAGAGGAGCTGAGGGACATGATGGAATCCCAACATAGGAAACAAATGGAATCCATAAAACAGATGCAAATAGATTTCCGGGAGATGAAAAACTCCATTGAAAGTCTACACAGCAGAATGAGCCAATGTGAGGACAGAATTTCAGATATAGAAGATAAGATTGCAATTAGTGACCAGGAAAGAAAAATTGCTTCAAAATTGTAAGGGAACATGAGAAATCAATCCAGAAGCTGCTAGACAATGCAAAGAAGAATAACGTAAGACTGATTGGAGTAAAAAAAAAACAGGAGAGAGTGCAGATGACATAAAAAAACTGTTCACAGAAGTGATGGCAGAAAATTTCCCAAGGAGGGGAAAAGAACTTGACATACAGATAAGTGAGGCATATAGGACTCCAACTAGCCTTGATCAAAAAACATTCTACACATAGGCATATAATTGTTAGGGTTCCAGAAACCCAACAAAAGAACAAAATTCTACAAGCAGTGAGAGAAAAGAAACAAATCACATACAAAGGAAAGCCCATCAGAATTACAGCAGACTTCTCAATACAAATCCTCAAGGCAAGACGAGCTTGGAGTGACATATTTAAAGCCCTAAAGGAAAACAGCCTCCAACCCAGATTGATGTACCCTGCAAAACTATCTTTCAAAATGGATGGAGAAATAAGATACTTTCATGATAAAGAGCACCTTAGGAACTTCATGAATACTAAACCAGCACTCCAAAAAATTTTAGACAATATCCTAGGAACAGACAATGAGGATCACAGCCCCAGGAAGATGAGCAGAATGAATTCATTGGGTGTGACAAATTAAACGCAAAGGGGGAGAATCCAATAAAAAGAAAACTCATGAAAAGGCTTTTAAACCTTTTAACTTCATCTCCCTAATAAGTGTATAACTCAATCTTGTTGTACTGATTAGTATTTTTATGATTCTAGTGTTGCACACCTTTCCTTGTGCTGTACTGACTATTTATCATCTTGTTGTGTCTACTTTTTAATTGGGTTGTCTATTAATGAGCTGTAAAATTTCTTTATATATTATGGTCATAGGTTATATGCATTGTAAATATGGTCTGTTTAAGGACTACTTTTCATTTTAATGATGTCATTTATAGTTCTAAATTTTTATGGAATCTCATGTAATTTTTTTCTTTTATACATCATGTTTTTTGTATCCTAGGATGTTCTTGCCTACCCTAAATTCATAAGCATTTTCCCTTATAATTTCTTCTTAAAGTTTTATAGTTTTAGTCTTTCATATTTAGTTTCATAGGTCCTTTCATATTATTTTTATGTATGGAAATAAAGGGTTGAGGTTAATTTTTTATATATGGATACCAGGTGTGCTAGAGCCATTTGCTGAAATCACTATCTTTTACTCTGCTCTGGAATTGAGTTTATATTCTATAAAATGTTAATGTTAAATAATCTTTCAAAACTCAGTGGACCATATATGTGTGGTTCTATTTCTAGATTCTCTGATTTTTTCCAATGATCTATATGTTTTTCCTTATACCAACACTGCCTTGATTACTGTAGCTTTAGAGGAAGTCTTAAAATTAGGTGCTAAACATCTTCCAACACTTTCTTTTTCTTTTTCTTTTTACTTTTCTAGGTCCTTTGTACTCCTACATAACTTTTAAATTTCAATATACAATTCTTCATTTATAGCAAGTATACATACACCAGAATTTTTATGTATACCTTGTGTTTTCTAATCCTGCTAAATTCAAATACAAGTTCTAGGGCTCCTAGAAATTTCTTAGTTTTTTCTCTGTAGATGAACATTTCATCTCCATATAAGGATTTTGCTTCTACTTTGCCAATCCTATCCTAATTGTGTCATTTTATTGCCAGACTATTTTAGTTTAGGCCTATGTTTCAAAATTTAATGGACAGGTGAAGTGTAGGGATATCTGCCCTTGTTCCCTACCTTAGGGAGAATGCATTGTATCTTCTCCATTCATTTAAGGTGTTTTTTCTGGAAGTATGGAGTACATGTCTTTGATCTGTTGAGAAGGTTCTGTTCTACTTCTAGTCTTCTGATAGCTTTTACCATAAACAGCTGTAGAATTTAGTGCAATACTTTTTCTCCAACTAGTGACAGGATCATATGGCTTTTTCCTTTCCTCTGTTAAAATGATGACTTTTGGGGGTGGATCTTCCAATGCTGAACCAACACTGCCATCCCCATAAAAAAACCACTTTCTACATACTGCCAGATCTGACTTCTAATAGTTTGTTTTATAAAACAGGTTTCTATTTATGTTCATACTTTTTTTTCTATTATCTTTATCTAATTTTAGGATTAGCACAATATTGATTTCCTAAAATGAGGGGAGAAGTGTTCCTTCTTTTTTCTGCTTTAATTGTTTGATATAATTTATCAGTTCAAATGTATATGAGCCTATTGTTGTCATATAGGTAGGTTTTCAAGCTAGGAATATACTTTCTTTAATAGGTGCTCTTCAAATTTTATATTTCGTCCAGAGTTAGTTTCATTAATTTGTCTTCCAAGGTACTTCTTTGAAGTTGTTAAATTTATTTCAAAAAAGATTTTTGAAATATGCTTTCTATATCCTTTTAAATTCTGTGAAATATGTGGTAACGTCCTTGAAATTTTGATATTGTAATTTTAAAAAATGTATAATTGATATAGTGTAACAGGAAGAAGAAGTCTAAAGGAGCAGGGTAAGTGGGAGGGGTAGGTGAAAGGAAAGAAGGGAAAATAAAAAATATGAGAAAAAAATAAAAATGGAAACACAGTCTTTGCAAATAGGGAAGGGTGGAGGGGGTGAAGGGAGGTCAGGGGAAGGGGAAAAAAATAAGAACCAAAATACTTATGTAATAGTACAAGATCCCAATGATGAATGTAACTGTATTTTATACCTAAAATGTACCAATAAACTTAATGGAGGAAAAAAAGTTAGTAAAAGAATATGAATGTTAAATAATTGGGGTAATGTAAGCCATGGGAGAGGTCAGGTGTGGTGTTTGCTTTTATTTAACAAGGAAGAAGCCAGGGTTTATTTTCCCTTCTGAGAGTGACACATAAGATTATTTCATTTCTCTTTGAATGTACATGTTACTTGATAAATATTTAGAGAGGTATATCTGGAGGTATGTACATAAGTACATTAGCCCAACTGAGCATTCATTCACAAAGCCAAAGTACTATATATAACATATACATATATATATATATATATATATTTATATGTATGTATATTCTGTGGATTGAACCAAGATTTTCTTATATTCTAGAGAAGCACTCTATCACTGAGCTATACTCCCAGCCCTGACAGGGAAAATATTAAACACTGAATAAAAGTAATATTGTTGATATTTTGGTATATAACCTTGCAGCTTTTTGATGTAAGTTAATACTTTTATTTTTAATTAAGAGTGAAGTGATGGTTTACCTTTGAATAGCTAACTGGAATTTTCAACATGCTATTTTTGTTATTAAAAATTATATCAAAGGGCCAGGGATTTACCTCAGTGGTTTCAGTGCCTGCCTTCCAAGTGCAAGGACCAGAGTTCAATCCCTGGTACCAAAAAAAAAAAAAGTGATTAAAAGATTATATCAAAAACTACAACAATTAAATCCAAAAATATATTTTTCTCACTTTCAACAGAGTAGAGTACCATGTTGGCAGATTATTTTGAAGTTAGAATTTTGTCCTAATTAATGCTAATGTTGTTTATTGATATGTTGAAGATTTAAAAACATACAAAACAAATTTATTCTTATTAGTTAAAATCAAGTTACTTGAATAGAGACATGTTAAACATTAAGATGAGTAGACATATAATCATATTTGTTTATTTTCAATTCCAAAATATAGTCTTACATTTTGGCTGTTGAACATGAGAGAAGGAGGAGAAAATAGGATAAACTCCTACTATAAAGAGCACATTAAAGGATGAGTCCTGCCCTTTTTTGTCACTTATATCCTATCAGATTCTTCCACTAACCATTTAGTATCCTTCCAACTTGTTGGATTTGTTTACCAGTTAGAAGATTCTTCTGGTGGAAGTTTTTGAGACTTCTATGCAAAGAAACATGTCATCTTCTAATAAGGATGCTCTAACTTCCTTTTCTATTTGTATCCCTTTCATTTTTTTTCCATTTCCTTAATTTCCCTGACTAAATTTTGAACACTATACTGAACAGGAGTATTAAGTGTGGACATCCTCAACTTCTTCCTGATTTTAGAGGGTGTGCTTTCACTTTTCCCCAATTTAGTATGATGTTGGCAATGAACTTGCCATAAATATCTTTAACCATGTTAAAGTAAGTTCTTTCTACACCTATTTTCATCAGAGTTTTTTTATTAAGAATTGGTGAAGGATTTTGTCAAAGCCTTTTTCAGGTTCTATTGCAATGCTCATGTGATTTTTATCTTTACTTCTGTTTAGTTGGTGTATTATAGCTATTTATTTAAGCATGTTAAACTATCCTTGCTTCTCTTGGCTGAAGCTGACTTGGTCATGATGTATGATCTTTTTAATGATGTGTTGAGTTATGTTTACAAGCATCTATGAAGGATTTTTACATCTATGCTCATTAAAGAATCTGGCCTGTAGTTTTCTTTCTTTCTTTCTTTCTTTCTTTCTTTCTTTCTTTCTTTCTTTCTTTCTTTCTTTCTTCCATCATTCCTTCCTTCTTTCCTTTTTTGGTTGAGTCCTTGTACAGTTTCGGTATCAGATTAATGATAGTTTTAGAGAATGAGTTTGACAGTGTTTATTCACTTTCTGTATCACGGAAGAGTTTGAGGAATATTTGCATTAATTCTCTCTCACAGTTCTAGCAATTTGGTGCTGAATCCATTTGATCTTCCACTTTTAATAGTGGTAGGATAGCATGCTCTTACCTCTACATTCAGAAATGGAGAAATCTGAATTGTGGCAGTTGTGAGGGGGTGAGCTGCAGTCCCCTATTTGAGTCCAGGAAGTTGTATGTATCTACTGTTCTGTAGCTGAGTCCCTTCCCACAATTAGTTCTCTTGCCTGTCAGTGAGTGAAGTGGCTTGGGAGTATGGAGAGATCATTGCACAAGATTTTTGCTCCCTCTGCAGGCAGAGCTCTGCTTTGTTTCTGTTGTACTCCTGTCAATGTAACTAGCCTAAATTTTTTTTTTTTTTTTTTGTCTCTGTCATATTACAGTGGTTCCTCAATTCACGAACTTAATTATTTTTCCAATTCTGATCACAAACCAAATTGGACAATAACCAAATCAAATGTCCCCATAAGGTCAACATTGAACCTAACATCTTAATTTGATTTGATTTGATTTCCTTGTTCTTCATCTTGCAAGAGGCGGAGAGTGCAGTGTGACTGGTCCAATGTTCAGTCTTCTGCTAATTTTAAAGGGGCATCTACACTTTGACAGCTTCCGTCCATGAAAATCCCTACAGCTGCTTAAGTTTGCACTTCCTCATGTGTCATGGTTGTTCATGCCTCTGTTAATTACACCTTCTTCCTTCCTTCTGGTTTTACCAGTACTCATGTGCAGCAGAAACATGGAGTAAATGTTTCTAAAACAATTGGTTTAGCCTCAAAAACATTCTGAGAGGTACGCAAGATATTTATTATCTCCATTTCACAAATGAGCCATTAGAGTTTCAGAGATAGTGAATGATTTATTATATGACTGGATTGAAACTACAGCAACAAACTTAGGTAATGTTTTTATGCTAATTTAAAAATTACGTTCATTCATCTTTCAACTGTTTTCATTCAATTCCATATTTATTCATTTGTTTATTTATTAATCACTTTTTATTCAACAGGCATGGTACATACTAATTTTTTATATGTATTTAAATACTGATATCTGTTGCATATTACATTTGTGTTTTGAACATATAGGTTAATATTTAACAATACCTAATAAATTAAACTATTTTTCATTTCACATATATTGGTTCACAATAGTAAGCTAAGATTTCACATTGTGGTGGAGATGTTTCATGCTAACAATTCTAAAGCCTAGATACATCAAAATAATAAATTATATTTTAGAAAAATTGGACAATAAAGTTAAAAAATCCATCACTTTTCCAATATGATCACTATTGCTGTTTTGCTGTAGTTCTTTCTGAAAACTAACATTAGTTAGATTTCTCCTACTAGCCTCTGAGAGGGGCCCTTTCATATTTTATTTAATTCATTCTTGTAATCCTTGTAAATATCTGCAAGATGAGTTAAACTTTAGTTCTATTTAAAATCTTACATGTAAATTTTAAAGAAGAAAAACATACCTATTTTTGCATGAAGGTTGGTGTCTTAGTTAATTTTCTTATTACTGAGATAAAATACACAACACCCAAAGTTAAAGGTGGAAAAGTTTATTTAGCTCACGGTTTGTAAAAGTTTTATTCCAATATTGGCTGACTCCAAGGCAGAATGGCATGGCAGACAGGCATTGCAGAGGAGAAACAGTTCATGGCAAGTAGAAGACAGCAAAAACAAGCAAGCAAGGAACCTTAGCAGCTTCTTTCTGCCCCTTTTATACTTTAGGCTACAGGGATTAGAGCAGTGCCAAACAGTTAGTGGACTGATTTAGTAATCACACACCCTTAATCCCAGCATCACACACTCTAGATTCAGTCACCTCTGAAAAAGTCCCACCTATGACCACATGAGGATTTGTGGGGGCATGTAGACACAAACTATAAATGTTGTGTAAATATCTGCTAAGTGACACCATCTCTCTTGTGAAAACACAGATGTATTTCTTCAAAATGAAACTCTCTACTATCTGCACCTTGTTTTCCCTTCAATCCATGGTAGCAGGACCTCTTCCACAATCATTCTGAAGTTGTTTTCCTGAATAATACCAATTACCTCAGAAGCACTTGGACTTATTTTGACTGCTTGTCCATAAAAATTTCTTTTCTGCAAAGTTTTGCCTACATTTGAGTTAAAAGAGAGCAATTACTACTATCTCTTCTACCTTAGTGATTTCTTGATGTCACATTTTTTGTGTGTGCAGTGTGCTTTCCATCCTTCTGGAATTTTAAATGTCAATATTTATGAAGGTGTTACTTGACCACTTTTTACCTAATATATTCTCATGAACCATTTCATCCACCCAGCTAGCTTAACCTGTAATTTAATGCTAATGACTCCCAAATTTAGATCCTTTTTCAAAGAGAATGTATTTTCATGGGTGTTATAAAAATATTTATCCACTGTAAAAATTTGGGAAATACAGAAAAGTGGAAAGGAGAAAACCCATATACTCATATTAGCAAGAGATAACCACTGTTGCATTTTGATGCTTTAATAGTCTTTGTCATGATTTATTTTTAAAAGTTTTAAAGTATAATTTTTATATTTTACTTTTATTATCATATACCCAGTTAGTTTACTGTGGCCTTGAAATTCAGTCACAGGATTACACTGAAATGAGCTTTAGTCTAATTCTAAAAGTAGGTATTTGTAGGTTTTCTTCCAGGGGTGACATAAAAGTATTCCATAGTTAAATCCACAGCACAGCTTCTGAAATTCCTCTTTGAATCTTTTCCTTCTTGGTGGTGTCCACTACTCTCCATTCTATTTGTTTCCTACCAAGCAACTAAGGAATGGCATTTTTGTCCATAGGTTCTCTGCCTAGCAGCCTCTCTTGCACTTTAAAATTATATTTTTCTGTAAATAAGTACTTTTCTAAACATCCCATTCATGTCTGGGGAATAACAGCCTCCAAATTGTTAAAATGTTGTCCTATTTATTTTACTTAACATTGCATCATATTTTAAAACATCTTCATAAACATGATTCTTGAGGCAATGTTTTTAAAATAACCAAATTAATAATGTAAATTTCCAGCTTAAAATTTCTCATTGGCTTCACTTCATCTTTACCCGTGACTGTCTTAATGATAATATTCAAACTTTTATCTTAGAGTATAAAATCCTTCACAAGGTAAATAAAAATTATGTCTAGTGTTTAGAGTTATAAGGGTTACCTTTCCCCTTTATGATCTGGCCTCTTTACATCCATCTGGCATTATTTTCTACCACCCCACCTAAACCCTACACTTCTGTAACTTTGAACTGCTTTGCATTTCTTGGAAAGTGCTGTGTTTTCATTGTTTCCAAAAGATGTAAAATACTCCTCAGATACTTTTATCTTTCCTTGAATCCTACCAGCCATCCTACCTAATCAATATATTAAATTAGAATTCAGCAGATATTCTATTATCTCCAGACAGTCTTCTACTACTGGCTGGTTGCCATATTTATAATGAATTACCATGTCATTATTAAAAGCTTTTATTGTCAAGCATTTGTAATAGTGAGGAAATTGTTAAAAGTATAATTATATTTTTTTCATTAAGTTTATTGGTACATTTTAGGTATACAATACAGTTACATTCATCATAGGGATATTGTACCTTTACAAGATATATCTTGGTTCTTATTTTTTCCCCATTCCCCTACCCTCCCTTCACCCTCTCCACCCTTCCCTATTTACAAATACTTTGTTTCCATTTTTTCCTTTTCTTATATTTTTTCTTTTCCCTTCATTCCTTTCCTCTACCACTCCCACTTCCCCTATGCCTTTAGACATTTTGTTCTTATTTCAGATTGTCAATTATGCATTTGGATTGTTATTTACACTTTTAGTTTTTCACACCAGAGAAACTATTTGGTATTTACACATGTATGTACTATTTATTTCACTTAAGATTATGGCCTCAATGTGCATCAGTTTAGCTATAAATGTCCCTAGTTTCTCACTCTTTATGGGTGAGTAGTACTCCATTTTATAAAAAAAAAAACACATCTTCTTTATCCAGTCTCCAATTGATGGGCAATTGGACTTTTTCCAAGTTTCAGCTCTTACAAACTGTGCTGCTATAAACATGGGTGTGCATACATTACTGTGGTATGATTCTTTTAATTCTTTGGGGAAAATACTGAGCAGAGGAATAGCTGGGTCAAATGGGACCTCTAGTCCTAGTTTTTTGAGGTATCTCCATACTGATTTCCACAGTGCTTTCACCAGTCTACACTCCCATCAACAATGGAGAAGAGTTCCTTTCTCCTCACAACCCCGCTAGCATTTGTTAGTGGTTGATTTCTTGATAGCAGCCATTCTTTCTGGGAACATTCATCTTCAAGATGGGGACTTAGAAGGAGTTGGAGAGGGAGGGATAGCTAGGTAGAAGGATTCAGACAGGTTAGACTTAGGGCCAGAGGACACAGGAAGACCATGCAAACCCTAGAAAACTGTTGAATACAAGAGGAAAAGACAACAAAAGAACAAAGACAAGAACAGAACAACAATTGAGAGAAAGAAAATGAGAGAAGAAAAGTAAAAGAAAAGAAAACCAAATTAGGACAGGAACAGAAACAAAAAGGGAGAGATGAAGAACAAGATGGGAGGAAGGGAGGAGAGAAAAAAAAGAAGAAAAAAAGAAAAATTTGAAAAGAGTGGAAAAAATAAAAATTAAAAATAAAGAGAAAAATAATTTTCAAAATTAAAAATAATTAAATGAAGGGCTTCCTTCAGGGTATGTCTCTGTTGTCACAATAGACAATGTGGGCAGCAGTGTGCAGATATAAGTCAGTTAGTCTCAGCAAGCCAGCAGATGTCCACTGAGATTCAGGCTGATTTCTGGCTGCAAGGCTCAAGTTGAGTTCCCTGACCTCCTGCATTGTTGAACTCCATAAGGTTCTATTGCAGGTTCCAGCTGCCCTTCTCCTGAAGATATTCCAGGTTCTGATGGGAGGTGGTGATCCCTCCAATTTACCAATTACAGTGGTCTGGCATGTCTTTATTGCAGAGATTCTCTTCACTTTTCCAGTGGGCTTCAGTATTCAACAAGAAGCCTGAGAGGCTCACTTTCTGTTGTTCACTTCTGCTCTATCTTCTGGAGCTCAGAACAATGGCCTTTATGACCCAGTGTGCCTCTGTGATGTGGATCCAGGTACGTGCACAGTCCGGAGGCCAGAAGAGGGAAACACACACGCACCGCTGGGGTGGTGATGCAGGCTTTTGCGAGGCTCTGGTCCTCTGAGGCCTAGGGGGATGGGGCTAATGGCTGCTGCACAGCTTGGCTCTGCTTAGCTCCTCATGGCTCACTTCTGGGGAGTGGGGGCGGTGCTAATGGCGGCCATGAAGCTCGGTTCCACACAACTCCGCTTCTCGAGGCTCCACCTACAGTATAATTTTAAATAGGCATAACAACAAAAAAGCTTTATACATACAAAAATGTACCACAAATATGATTCTAATTACATAAAGAAGAGTAGAGAAAAATATATCAAAAAGTTACAGGGGATTTTGTCTGGATGATGGGAAATTAAGTAATTTTATTTTTTCTTTATACTTTTCATAAATTTCCAAAGTTTATACTGTGATAGGTTTACTTTTGTAATTAAGAAAAATAGATACTTAAAAAGCTTGGCCTATCTCACCCACCAGAATGTTTAGACACTCTCTTACTTATATCTCTGTCTCCAGCCAAAAGTCACTCAGATTTTGGCAGACAACATGAATACAAAAATTTAGAATGATGAGGACATTTTTTACTTTTGAGGATTTCTGAAGTATGATTTGCAATGAATTTATGGCTGATATACAAGTTTGTGGTAATAAAATTAATGTTATATACTCTCATATATTTTCCTAAACTGAACTTTGTATACTGAAGGATGAAATGAATAAGAGGACACTCTCATATTGAATTGGTTATTTCTTGGAGACAAAGAAAGCACTGTATCATACTTCTGAATGGAGGAAGATCATGTTAAGGTCATTCACGTTGTGTAAACTGAGATTAACTTGTTTCATTGACAAGTATATTGTTCTGGTCATTAACAACAGTGTTGGCTGAAAATGAGATGACTGTCAAATTAGAGAATCATGACAGGAAAGCAGAGCCAGCTTTTAAGTGTGATCTTGTTGCATTCATTGTTTATAAAAAAGGCATAATGGATCATTCAGATTTTACTTTAAATCACATCTAAAATGCTTTCATTGAGAGACATTTCACACTATTAAATCCTTTGTGACATGTGTTGCATTCTGATTCCATTACAAATTTTTTTTAAAGTTTAATCCTTTTAGTATTTTAATTAAAAATTTAAGTAGAAAGTACTATGTTAAATTATTTTCACTGTAAGATAATCAAACAATTCAAAAGTCTACAGAGTAAAATATGAGTTTTTTTCACAACTTGCTCATACTCACCTCTCCCCTTTTCCAAAATGCCTGCTTTCTTCTTTTTTTTTTTTTTTTTTGGTACCGGGGATCGAACTCAGGAACTTGAGCTTGCGAGGCAGGTGCCAGAACCACTGAGCTAAATCCCCGGCCCAACCTGCTTTCTTCTAAGAGGTAGCTATTGTTAAGTTTTGTGTCAGTCCTTCTAAAATATTCCTTATTATTGCATACATATATATGTGCCAATAGAACACATGCATGCATATATATATATGTATGTATCTGCTTCTCTGTGTGTGTGTGTGTATATATATATACATGTACATGGAGGTATGGTGTGTCCTTCATCAATGAGAATATCTTGTTTCTTGTGTTCTGTAGTTCAGATATTCATTAACAATTTTTTATATATTAATGTAAATAGATCTGCTTCATTTTTTATAACTAATCCATGTTAGTGATAATATCAATGTACTATAGTTCACTAAGTCATTCCTTTTTTGAAAGACAAAGGTTTTATTGTTGCTGTTGTTTGCAGTTTCCTATAAATAAAGATGCAGGGACCATCCTCATGGTTCTTTAGGCACAAATACAAACATTTCATTATAAGGGAACATGTTAAATGAGTAGAAATGTGATCCCACTTTTAACTTTAAAATGTGCTTCCAAATTGTTTTCCAAAATCATACCTCAAGCAACAGTACATGAAAATAGTTATTTCTGCCCAAAGTAATCAAATATAAATATATATATAATCAGATTTTTTCAATCAGATGGAAACAAAAAAAAAGTTCCACTACATTGTTGATGTTTGCATTTCCCTTGATTACTAGTAAGACTGAGCATGTTTTCTTATCTTTAGTGGCTAACAATATCTCTTCTTAGACTTCATGTCAATGTGGCATGCTCATGTTTTTTCCTGATTTTTATTTTTTTCTCATTCAACTGTAGGCACTTAATTCACTTTTTATGATATTAAAGTTTTTTAATTGCAATATACATGCTGAAAATATAGTTTTCCTGAACTTGTATTATATCTCAACATTTTAAACATTGCATTCCACTTTCTTTTTACCTCCATTGTTTAAAATTTAAATTACTAACAAAGTATCAGACACTTCATATTATTTTGAAAAATTTCTTCCTATTTCCTAATATCTATTATATATTTTGGTCTTTACTTACATTATCCATTTCTCATACCAGACAGACTTATGTGAAACTTATCTATGTGTGTCCATTTTATTTCACTTAAGAAAAACTAGTCATTGTCTGAGGAATAGCTGGTGAAAATTTTTTCTCACATTGTGGATGGTCTCTTCATGCTATTGGTGTTTTTTCTTGCTGTTCAGAAGCTTTTTAATAAGAAGAGATCCCACTTGTTGATTGTTTGTGCTAGTTCACATGTAACTGAGGTTTGGTTTATAAAAGCTTTTCCTATCCCAATATCTTCAACAGTTCTAGCAAACCTCTCTTCCAGCCGGTTTAGTGTTTCTGATTTAATATTTAGATCTTTAATCCATTTTGATTTCAGTTTAGTGCATGGTGAGAGATATAGTTATAGTTTTAATCTTTGGCAAATTGAAACTCAGTTTTTTCAGCACCATTTATCAAAGAGGCTATGTTTCCTCCAGTGAGGGTGTTTGTCACCTTTGTACAAGATGAGGTGGCTGAGTGTGTCTGGAGTTGTTTCTGCATCTTTTAATTTGTTCCACTGGTGCTCAGGTCTGTTTCTTTGCCAGTACCATGCTGTTTTTATCACAGTAGATTTACATATATAAAGAACTTGAAAATATCAGACCTCTCAAATTTAAAGACCCAATCCAAAAATGGGCATGTGAAATGAACAGATATTTCTCAAAGAAGTAGAAACAGCAAATAAACATATGAAAAAATGTTCAACATCAATGGTCATTCAAGAGATGCAAATGAAAAGAAGGCTGAGATTCCACTTCACCCCAGAAAGAATGGCTGCTATCATAAAATCAACCAATTACAAATGCTGATGGGGCTGTGGGGAAAAAGAAACATTTCTCCACTGCTGGAGGGAGTGTAGGCTGGTGCAACCACTGTAGAAATCAGTATGGAGATACCTCAAAGAACTAGGAATAGAGGTACCATTTGGTCCAGCTATTCCCCTGCTGGGAATCTTCCCAAAGTAATTAAAAGAATCATACCACAGTGATATATGTGCACCAATGTTTATCACAACAGATTTTGTAATAGCTAAAATTTGGAAACACCCCAATTGCCCATCAACTGGAGACTGGATAAAGAAAATGTGTTGTTTTTTTTTTAAATAAAATGGAATACTACTCAACCATAAAGAATGAGAAATTAGAGACATTTATAGCTAAATTCATGCTCATTCAGGCCATATTATTAAGTGAAATAAATAGGACACATATGTGTAAATACTAAATAGTTTCTCTGGTGTGAGAAACTGAAAGTGCAAATAAAGACTAAAAGTTATAATAGATAATGTGAAATGGGAAGAAAAGGGGCAAAGCAGAAGGGGAGGTGGGAGGGATAGAGGAAAGGACAGTAGGGAATAGAATAAATATGAGAAACTGAAAAAATGGAAACAAAGTCTTTGTAAATAGGGAGGAGTGGAAGAGTTGAAGGGAGGACAGGGAAAGGGGAAAAATAAGAACCATGATAGATTACACAAAAGGTCAAATTTCCAATGATGAATGTCATTATACTGTATACCTAAAATGTACCAATAAAACTTTTTTCCCATTAAGTTTATTGGTACATTTTAGGTATAAAATACAGTTACATTCATCATTGGGATTTGTACCATTATATGAGTATCTTGGTTCTTATTTTTTCCCCTTCCCTTGCCCTTCCTTCATCCCCTCAACCCTTCCCTTTTTGCAAAGACTTTGTTTCCATTTTTTTGCTTTTCTCATATTTTTTCTTTTCCCTTTTTTCATTTCCCCTACTCCTCCCACTTCCCCTGCTCCTTTAGACCTTTTCTTCCTGTTACACAATATCAATTATACATTTTTAAAATTACACCTTCAAGATCTAGGAGACATTACCACAGATTTTACAGAATTTAAAAGGATATCGAAAGCATATTACAAAAATCTTTTTTGAAATAAATTTGACAACTTCTAAGAAGTACCTTGGAAGACAAATTAATGAAACTAACTCTGGATGAAATAAAAAATTTGAAGAGCACCTATTAAAGAAAGTATATTCCTAGCTTGAAAACCTAACTATATGACAACAGCAGGCTCATATACATTTTAACTGATAAATTATATCAAACAATTAAAGCAGAAAAAAGAAGGAACACTTCTCCCCTCATTTTAGGAACTCAAAATTGTGCTAATCCTAAAACTGGATAAAGATAATAGAAGACAAAAGTATGAACATAGATAGAAATTTGTTTAACAAAACAAACTCTTCGAAGTCAGATCTGGCAATATGTAGAAAGTGGTTTTGTTATAGGGATGGCAGTGTTGGTTCAGCATTGGAAGATCCACCCCCAAAAGTCATCATTTTAACAGAGGAAAGGAAAAAGCCATATGATCCTGTCACTGGTTGGAGAAAAAGTATCGGACTAAATTCTACAGCTGTTCATGGTAAAAGCTATCAGGAGCCTACAAGTAGAACAAAACCTGCTCAACAGATTAAAGACATGTACTCCATACTTCCAGCAAGAAAGCCTTATATGAATGGAGAAGATACAATGCTTTCTCCTTAAGATGGGAAAAAAGGGCAGATATGCTTACCCTTTATCTGTCCATTAAACTTTGAAATCTAGTCCCCACCAAAATAGTCTGGCAATAAAATGACACAATTAGGATAGGATTGGCAAGGTAGAAGCAAAATCTTTATATGCAGATGAAATGATCATCTACAGAGAAAATACTAAGAAATCTCTAGGAGCCCCTAGAACTTGTATTTGAATTTAGCAGGATTAGAAAACACAGGTATATATAAAAATTCAGGTCTGTGTATATTTGCTATGAAGAATTGGATATTGAAATTTAAAAGTTATGTAGAAGTACAAAGGACCTAGAAAAGTTAAAAAAAACAGTGTTGGAAGACGTTTAGTATCTAATTTTAAGACTTCTTCTAAAGCTGCAGTAAACAAGGCAGTGTTGGTGTAAGAAAAGACATATAAATCATTGGAATAAAACAGAGAATCTAGAAATAGAACCACACTTACATGGTCCACTGAGTTTTGAAAGATTATTTAATATTAACATTTTATAGAATATAAACTCAATTCAAGAGCCGAGGAAGAGATAGTGTTTGCAGCAAACAGCACTAGAACACCTGGTATCCATATATAAAATATTAACCTCAACCCTTTATTTCCATACATGAAAATAACTTGAAGGAATCTATGAACCTAAATATGAAATCCTAAAAGTATAAAATTTTAAGAAGAAATTATAAGGGAAAATATTTATGAATTCGGGTAGGCAAGAACTACCTCGGATTCAAAAGACATGATGTATAAAAGAAAAAAACTGATAAATGAGATTCCACCAAAATTTAGAACTTCTTTTTTTGAATTTATTTTCTTTATTCACTAAGTTTACTGGTACATTTTACGTATACAAAATGATGAGTCATCTTTCAGAATTTGTACCTGTACATGATATATCTTGGTTCTTATTTTTCCCCATTCCTGTCCTCCTTTCTACCCCTCTGCCCCTCCCTATTTACACTTTGTTTCTGTTTTTACCTTTTCTCATATTTTTTCCTTTCCCCTCCCCTTCAGCTCCCCTCCCTCTTCAGACATTTTCTGCCTATTTCACATTATCTATTATAAATTTTGGTCCTTGTTTACACTTTCAGTTTCTCACACCAGAGAAACCATTTGGTATTTACTCATCTGTCCTATTTATTTCACTTAAGAGGATGGCCTCATCGTGCTTCCATTCAGCTATAAATGTCTCTAGGCAATAAATTTATTCTAAAGATGATAAAACTGAACACATATCACAGAAATTATTGTTTCTTTTTTTGCAAACTCATTTAAGCTTAACAGTTTAAAAAAAATGGATTTCCAAAGCAAAAATGGTATTCACAGCATACAAAAAATAAAGACTACTTCAGTACAAAGAAATCATTCTGTCAAAACAGTTTCAATACTGTCAAAAATTCCTCTAGAAATGTACTTCCTAGCAAATCTTATCATTTATATCTTTGGAGTGGTTAATTATCAGAATTGATTTTATATTCTTTGAAAAAAATATGGTCCTGCTGGTATCTGGTAGTGTGGGACTCACAAAAATAGATTTTTTTGCACAGCAGA